>NC_048303.1:92651872-92835169 GCF_013100865.1 Trachemys scripta elegans | reverse complement strand
GCTGACACCTGATCTGCCAGCATCACAGATGCAAGTCTAGTTAACTGTTAGGCCACCCAGAGTATTTGTGTGGTCAGTTTTTATTGTTTAAATCTAAATAAAAAAGTAAATACTGATTACTGTTTTTTTCCCCCTTACAGAGTCATATAAGCGAGAATGATGGAGAAATCAAACTTGTGGAGCAAATGTTTCCTAACTATAAAAATTATACTGATTTATATGATAAAACCAAGCTACTTACAAGCAAGGTAGCGTTAAGGAATATTCTATAGTATAAGTTATGAGATTTATCAATATGGACAATATACTGGTGAATCTTATTCACTGTCCTCAGGCTTGAATGAGTTGCATTGCTGTACATCCAAGGAGATGCAATGAAATCTGAGAGAAGATAATGTAAATATGATTTACTATAGGGATAGTTACTGATTACAGACAATAAAAGCTTTAAATATTCAGGTGTGCCCGAGTTCTGCTCAGCACTCTTTAGGAGAGGACAAAGGTAAAGACAATTTGTGCTCCCAATCTGGTTTGTAATGGCCCCCTAGAGAAGTTGGGTGGGGAAAGGACAGGAGCAGATGGTTTAGAACTGACTATGCAGCCTCTGGGGATTTCCCCAGATAAATCTCCAGCTACCCTGCTATTGTAGTTTTCCTACCCCTTTCTGCTGCTTGAGGATTTGGCCTATTGACTTGTGTATGATCCACTTCATTTTAAAATTCTATGAATTGCACATTTCAAATTTTTATTTAGAAATCACACCCACACTTCCCCCCCCCCACTGAGTAGTAGACATGCAATTTCAAGATATTTCAAATCAAGTTTACGAATTCCTAATCTGTTGTATGAAAACTTGTTTATATACGTGTGTGTTTGAACTAATATAAATCTCCAATTTTTCCACACACACATCTTGGGTGTGTGGTGTTTTCCAAACCATATTTTAAGGGCGCAATGTTAACTTCTGCTTTATCAGTGAATACAGTTGTGTTTAGTGTTACTATTAGGTTTATGGATCAGAGGGGTAGCCGTGTTAGTCTGAATCTGTAAAAAGCAACAGAGGGTCCTGTGGCACCTTTGAGACTAACAGAAGTACTGGGAGCATAAGCTTTCGTGGGTAAGAACCTCACTTCTTCAGATGCAAGTCATCTGAAGAAGTGAGGTTCTTACCCACGAAAGCTTATGCTCCCAGTACTTCTGTTAGTCTCAAAGGTGCCACAGGACCCTCTGTTGCTTTTTACAGATTCAGACTAACACGGCTACCCCTCTGATCCATAAACCTAATAGTAACACTAAACACAACTGTATTCACTGATAAAGCAGAAGTTAACATTGCGCCCTTAAAATATGGTTTGGAAAACACCACACACCCAAGTTGGGTGTGTGGAAAAATTGGAGATTTATATTAGTTCAAACACACACGTATATAAACAAGTTTTCATACAACAGATTAGGAATTCGTAAACTTGATTTGAAATATCTTGAAATTGCATGTCTACTACTCAGTGGGGGGGGGGAAGTGTGGGTGTGATTTCTAAATAAAAATTTGAAATGTGCAATTCATAGAATTTTAAAATGAAGTGGATCATACACAAGTCAATAGGCCAAATCCTCAAGCAGCAGAAAGGGGTAGGAAAACTACAATAGCAGGGTAGCTGGAGATTTATCTGGGGAAATCCCCAGAGGCTGCATAGTCAGTTCTAAACCATCTGCTCCTGTCCTTTCCCCACCCAACTTCTCTAGGGGGCCATTACAAACCAGATTGGGAGCACAAATTGTCTTTACCTTTGTCCTCTCCTAAAGAGTGCTGAGCAGAACTCGGGCACACCTGAATATTTAAAGCTTTTATTGTCTGTAATCAGTAACTATCCCTATAGTAAATCATATTTACATTATCTTCTCTCAGATTTCATTGCATCTCCTTGGATGTACAGCAATGCAACTCATTCAAGCCTGAGGACAGTGAATAAGATTCACCAGTATATTGTCCATATTGATAAATCTCATAACTTATACTATAGAATATTCCTTAACGCTACCTTGCTTGTAAGTAGCTTGGTTTTATCATATAAATCAGTATAATTTTTATAGTTAGGAAACATTTGCTCCACAAGTTTGATTTCTCCATCATTCTCGCTTATATGACTCTGTAAGGGGGAAAAAAACAGTAATCAGTATTTACTTTTTTATTTAGATTTAAACAATAAAAACTGACCACACAAATACTCTGGGTGGCCTAACAGTTAACTAGACTTGCATCTGTGATGCTGGCAGATCAGGTGTCAGCTCATGCCCAAGCCTCAGTGAACACTGACAAATAGATAGCTGGAAACCAGTCTGGCTTACCTGTGTATTAGCATTGTTAAGATAAATACTAGAGTGGTAAGTATGTGTTTGGTGTCTAGGTCTTATGAATAGTGCAGGATGCTGCACGTATTAATCTCATTCATAACCTCTGTAGTACATGCTTTGCATTGTAAACATCTGTAATTGTGTAACTCACTGAACAGGAAAGAAGCATTAGTTAGTGTAAAGTGCTGGTCATGCAGATAAGAGGGCCTTTGAAACCAAATGAGACATTGTAATACTTCACAATGTCAAATACTTTATTTGCCCTCCCCACTCATATGAAGAGGAATCAGGGGCCAACACTTTTTCTATCAGTTTGGACTGTGAGGAAAGGGGGATGAAAATCCCTGATAAGGAGAAACTGTATCTTTATGCTATCTGGAGGTTGAGGAGCAAAATTCCTTTAACCAGAGCCGTCCTTAGGGTTGCCATGCCAGCTCCTTTCAGCTGGCTAAATTCACAATCCCAGCACCGGACTCGAACTCTCAGCCTCCCTCCGGAAAGGTAAAGCAGCTGCATTTCCACTAGTTAGTTTTGCTTTCCTAGTGCCTGGTGGAGAGCAATACTTAGATAAAGACAAGTTGGCAAAAGCTTAGTTTGGACATAAGGGAGGCACTGATAGTGTGTTAAGGGAAAGTGGGGGAAGTGATTTGTCCTTCCTATCCTTTCATTTAAAAAGTTTTCAATTTGGGGTGCTGCTGGATCCTCAATGACACCTGGAAGTACAGGTGGCACCAGGTCACTGGTGGTTGACAAATGTTAAAGCAGCACTTTGGACCAGTGGGATAAGGGGAGAGGTGCCAGACCAACACAGACTAAACCCAGGTTCAGGGCATCACAAAGGACACCTTTGCCCCCATTAGTCTTCCTCTGATCTGCTGTGTACTCCTCTGGTGTGGCTGAGAATCTCGTCCACTGTCTCTTGAACATATGTTTCCAATATTTACAAATATCCCTTCTTGTAATGTTAAATAATGCAAACGTAGTTTGAATGTAGTATCTAATTAAGACTATGTAACCAAAAAGTGTCTCCCAGCTTTAACACAGCTGTAAGCTTTAAAAAGCACTTTAATTCTAAATTGCAGTTACTTAATGACACAGTAAGATGCACTTCTCTTTTAACTATGTTAAATTAAGATGCTTTGAATACAAAGGCTCATTCTTTTCTGTGCTGAGCTCTGTTTTGTGCAGGAGAAATGAGGAGCTGTTGGTTATAGTTCTCCAGGATGCTCTCACCTATGCCAGAGCTAGCACAGGCATATAGCAGCAACATTAAACAAACAACTGGTTATGGTCCCCAAAGACCATGCACCAGCTGGCGTTGCTGAAGCACACACTGATCCAGCTATGACCCCTCTGCCCACTCCCTGACCTGGAGAGTGCAGGGGGCTGGCAACTTCAGTGGAATTTAAAGACTGGCTCAAAGTTAAGTATGCAAATTAATTGTTTTGTTGAATTGGGCAGTATGACAGATATGCCAATTTCCTGCAATATCTTTGGGAGATCTTATTGAATTAAGTTTACGTATCTTTGAAGTCCGTTGTGTTAAATGCAAAGGTGATGTATGTAAGGGCCTCACTGATCAATGGACTACACCGAACAATGTGGCAGACAAGAATGAACTTTTGGAAAATGCATGTGAAGTGGATTTCCTGGGAAATTTCTAGGGGGAAGTTAATGCAAATCCCCACCCCTGCCTCTGGTTATGCAAAATCCCAGCCATGTGAAGCTATGCCCTGAAGAGAGAGAGACTGTCTGCTAATTACCTGTTCCCAGGGTCCCAAGCTCAAAGACCGAAACTGTATAAAGGAGTGACTCACACATTTATAGGTGTGCTCGTTCTGAGCTAACAGCTGAAAACCCATTGATGGGGTTTGAAGAACTGACCACTGGCCAGACCCTGTGTTGGGGAAGGGGGGTGATCTTCGGTAAGCTTATCAGGTTCATGTATTGTTTTAATATGTTTTCCTTGTAATGCTTTTACCTTAAGAATAAATGTGCTTGCTTAGAAAGGGCAATTGGTAACTTCTAACTGTGTGGAATTACACTGTATATAGCCTTGGAGAAGAAATCAAAGCAGGCCTGGTTAGGCAATCTGACATGCTGGGGAATTCACAGAGTAGGCAGGGAACTGCACAGCCTGGTAAAACCCCAGTCAGGAGAGACAGAGACACACGTATCCACCTGAGACAGGTGAGATGAGGATCTGGGAGTCTAGTGTGGGTGCCCTTGCTGGGCTGTGAGGGGGAATACAGGTGTAGTTGCCCTGAACTATGACAGGCAATATCAGATAAACAGTGAAGCTTTTGAAACTGATTTCTCATTAATATTTCCTGCCCTGTGAGTTTTCTCCCAGTGAAAAAAGGTATTTAGAGAGCTCACAAATCCTACCTGCACGTAGATGTCACGAGCCTTCGCAAAGTCACCAAGTCTACTCAACAACTTCTCAGTGCAGGAAGGTCCAAAACGAGGCGTCACTATGGGTTGTACCTTTTGATACTGAAAATATTCAAATTGCATACTTGAGATTGCAAATAAGAATCTGTGCATCAGGGCCAAGAGTGCACTGACTCTCTAGCTTATATGATGATGAAAAAGGAGTGGGCTTTATTTTGTATTGTTTTCTTTTTCTACTGCATCCATTGCTCATATGAATGAATCTCTATACTGCAATTTTCTGATTTTTTATTACAACCATTGTCACAGGAATAGAAAATCAAAGTTTTTTCAATAAGTCATTTTAATAGACTATAAAGATTTTTCCATAAGCAACTTCCCTGAAATCACTGAGATTTTAACTGGACTGGAAGAATATATTCATGTCCATTGTCAAAAGGCAACTATGCATTGGCCAGTAAGGGGTGAATTAGATAATTTAATAGGCTTTTCCCATCTCTGATTTCTATGATTCAGATTGTGCCACTAAGCGTATGTCCACACTGCAATAAAATACCCAGCACACAGTCACTCAGGCTCATGAAGCTTGGGCTGTGGGGCTATAAAATAGTAGTGCAGATGTTTGGGCTCAGGTCGTGAGGTCTCAGAGCCCGGGCTCCAGCCTGAGCCTGAATGTCTACACTGCTATTTCTAGACATGCAGCTTAAGTCCCGCGAGTGCAAGTCAGCTGACCCAGGCTCTTGGACTTGGTGCCACAGGTTTTTTATCACCGTGTAGACAGGACTTAAGACACAGCTTGAATTAGGGGTTGATGCAGGCTGCAGGTAGTTCCAGGAAGCACTGGACTTCCTGTGCCTTCCTCTTGTTCCAGTTTCTCCACCCTGTGCAGGTGCATTGGCTGCAATCTGGCTCCTGGCTTCCATAGACAGGAAGATTAGTGAGATGACCAGACATATTAAGGAAGGCATTTGTGACCTATAGAATACAGGAGGTCAGACTATAATATGATCTACTGATCCCTTCTGGCCTTAAACTCTAGGCCTCTAAGATAACTATACTCAACAAAGTAGAATTAGCCGTTCAATTTAAGCATGGCATTTTGGGTTGAAGATTGCCAGCAGAATAGAAAATAACATAACATTCACAGGGATCCGACTGGCAAGTGCCAGGCAACTACTGGTCTCTCTGATGGCCCTCATGTGCCAGCCTGTCATTGTGCATGTGACACCACTAGAGAAGACTGCCAGATGTTTTGGCCTGCAGTCTCTTCAACTCAGCTCCCAGATGCAGTTTGAAAATCAAGTCACTTATTTAGGTAAGTAAATATGGATTTAGATGCCTAACTTTAGGCATCAAGCTTGAAATCTTGGCAACAAGTGTCATACAAATGAAACCACTGAAAAAAGAAATTTAACAAGGAAAAGCCGTAACATTCCTTGACTATAGTAACAATGCCATAAAATATATCTGCAGATTTTCGTTAGACTCTTCTTCACACATATGACCGAATGTGCTGATCCAAAAAACTAATGTGGAAAAGGATTATTAACTGCAGTGTAAAGTTGTGGCACCATACTGCCGTTACCTTAAAAGGCAACTATTTTTTTCTGAGTTAAACAAAGATTTCTCTTCGTAGCATGGTTTATAAACAGTGAAATGATTTATTAGCTTATTTCTTCCTATGACCATAGAATTGTTCTTTGTAGGAAGCTGAGCAGTTTTAAAGAAAATAAGTTATTTTTCAAAGTATAGTATTCTGCAGTGCTCTGACCAAACAATATTGAATGCATTGTGTCACACTGACATTTGCCAACTCAAACCCACAGCTCCCAAACAAGTTTGTACAGATTCAGGATTTAATTAGTCATTAAATCTATCTTTACTGATTTGTCACTAGGGTTAACAATTTTATTCATTCAAACTGGATTTTTTTCTTCCAAATCTTCATTTTATTTTCATAGAAAAAAGGGAATGCAAAAGTGAATATAAACAAAGGAGAAATGAATTTTAGCCATTTCATACAGCAAATAGGAAAAAAAGCACATGACAGTACAGAATGTGGGTTATGCTGCTGATAAAAAAGCAATTCTACTTACTTTCTTTTCTAGTAGTTCTTTAACAAACCTGAAGGGGGAAAAAAGTAACCAGTATTATAAATTAAGAAATCTAGGAAAAATATTTACCTTAGTGTTTTATTAAGTGTTTCACATGTGAATCGGTTTTATGTACAAAGTTGAAAACTGTAAGGGTCAGTTTCTGAGCTAGTGTAAATCAGCATAGATCTACTAAAGTCAGTGGAACTATACCAATTTTTACCAGCTGAGAATCCGGCCCTAAATATGCAGAAGTTTTATCACTTGTAGTAATTAACCCCAGACAGGTGGTAATTACTCTGTGTTCTCATTGGAAACCAAATACATGTTATACTAAATCAACAGAAAGCATGATTATATGCTATAGCAGCTCTATTAAAAAAAGACATCTTAATTTTGGCTGCACATGAATTTAAATCAGAGCATAGAATCTATTCTATTTTCTAAAATCCTATTTTTAGAACATTGCAATATTTTATGCTTCATTTACAGTAGTTACATATATTGAGATTTAAATTGATAGACTCTCTATCCTTCATTCACTTAAAGTGTCCAGACGGGTATCCTTTTATTTTCCAGGGAGCATTTATGTAGGTTTTAGAGTATGCAATATTTACATATTTGAAAACACAATGTGGACTTGTTTGTTCCATTCAAAACAAAAGAGTAGAGCACAAGTGGCTCTACAAATATTTTTTTTTTAAAAAATGAGGTCAAGACATTAGAGATGAGCTAAAGCTAGCCCCCAAATCATACCATGTCCCCACATTTTGGAATGTGGGAGTATTCTGATGGCCTGTGATGCAGGGAGACAAGATTCTATTGTTCTTGTAGATGAGAGGGTCCTAGGGGCCCACCAGTGGGTGGCAGGGTGGGGGCAGGAAAGGTCCTTGGCGTCTAGAGGTTCACCGGCAACAGAGGTTCTTGGACAGTTCAGGGGTTTACACTGAAAACTGAAACCAATCAGTTTCCTCTACTGTAGTTTCAGGTTTAAATACAGGGTTTTTTTAAATCTAGACTTCAGACTTTCCCACCTACTTTCCTCCCAGTCCTGCACACTTACCACTTTTTCTCCACACTTTGGTACAAGATAAATGCAAGGTATTATATATCGCCTCCATATATATGATATAAACAGTTCGATGTAAGTTATTGGAATCTATATGATAAATTATGGAACTATGTGATAAATTATGGAACTATGTGGTTCCATAATTTATCATATAGATTCCAATAACTTACATCGAACTGTTTATATCATATATATATGGAGGCGATATATAATATTTATATTAATTAATATAAAATTATATTAATATAATATAAATAACTTAGATCGAACTGTTTATATCATACATATGGAGGCGATATATAATATTTATATTAATATAAAAATAATAATATTAATTAATATAATATAAATATTTATATTAATTAATATAAAATTTCTAAATAAAAATATTTATTAAATATAAATATAATATTTATATTAATTAATATTAATATATTTCATTCTTTTGACTTCCTAACCTAACTATGCTCACGAATTTACCTCTAATATTCTAAAATTCTGAGCAGTTTTCAAATAGTGACCATATTTTAAAAAATTAAGTTGAACATGCCAAAAAAGTTTCCTTTTTTTAACAGAAAGGAAGAGTTTCTCCCACTTCATGGCTGAAGTCCATGTCACACAAAAGCAAACGTTCCAGGCTGGACACAGCTATCTTATCCATGAGAGTTGGAATTCCTCTTTTCCAAAATTATAGCGCATCCATTCTTATTATAGTCATGATACTGAATCTCAAACACATGACAGGAAAGCTGTTTTAGATAATTCTGATGTTTTAAACAAGTACCAGAACTGAAGGTCCTCTCTATCTAATGCAGCAGTTCTCAACCCGTGTCCAATTAGCACACAGCTGTGGCCCAGCTCAGCTGGGTACTCAAGGCTGGCTCGCCTGGCAGGGTCTGGGTTCCTGGCTGCCCAGCATGGTGGGGTCGGGGTCAGGGTCAGGTCGGGGCTGCCAGCCCACTCCATGTGGCAGGAGTCTGGGGTTGAGACTGCCAGCCGGCCCCGTGGGGTCGGGGGCCTGGGGAAGCTGCGGGGTTGGGGGTCCGGGGCAGCCAGCTGGCCCCATGTGGTGGGGGTCTGGGATCTGGGGCGGGAAGCCCCCCAGCCCCACACAGTGAGGGTCGGGGGCCAGGCTGCCACTGACCTACCATTCAGCCCCTGCAGCCCAGGTAACACGGTGTGGGCTGCATATGCAGCTCATAATGATAAATAAGTTGAGAACCACTGCTCTAATGCCTGTAGTGCTGGGAGTTGGTACTAAGGAAACCTGGGTGAACAGCCAAGGGAAAAAAACATTAGTATAACACTAATAATCTTTAAACCTTTTTTTAAAAAAACTACCTCTTCTTTAAATATATGCCATTAAAGAAATCCATGATAACTTGTAGTGGTAACAAGATTTTACTAGCATTCACTTGGGATAACCTACATAAGTAATGTGAGGTTTCAGAGTAACAGCCGTGTTAGTCTGTATCCGCAAAAAGAAGAACAGGAGTACTTGTGGCACCTTAGAGACTAACAAATTTATTAGAGCATAAGCTTTCGTGGACTACAGCCCACTTCTTCGGATGCATATAGAATGCATTTAGCCGTATGGAATGGAAATCCATCAACCTCATGAAAAAACTCGTACAGATACAGACCGACACCATCTTCCTTTCCAAATGCAAGCAGATGGACGACATACCAAAAGGACTAAAGGTAAAAAATCCATTACAATCTACATATCACACAGACTATGCTGAGAGACTGTGTCACACACTCTCAAAGAAACTGCGAAACCACCTGATCAGCATCCTATACAGCAAACAGGGAGCCATTCTATATGCATCCGAAGAAGTGGGCTGTAGTCCACGAAAGCTTATGCTCTAATAAATTTGTTAGTCTCTAAGGTGCCACAAGTACTCCTGTTCTTCTTTTTATAAGTAATGTGGGAATTCCAAACTCACTCCATAAAATATTTAGATTGCCGTATGTTACCTTATCCTGTATTCCCAATATGGTCCTGATCCTGCAAACACTTAAGCATTTGTGTGACTACTCACATAGGTAAAATTACACAAGTGCTCAAGTTCTTGCAGGGTAGTGACCTCACAAAATGGCTCCCAGATCAGCATGCATCCATACACCAATCTAGTGCCCAGTCTAATTCATTGTTGTATCAGGTCCTTCATGTTAAACCTCAGACTTTTCAGAAGAGTCATTAAAAGAAGCATGTGTACTCAGCAACAGAGAGTCCTGTGGCACCTTTAAGACTAACAGATGTATTGGAGCATAAGCTTTCATGGGTGAATGCCCACTACGTCGGATGCACGTCACAAATTCACACATGTACACTGTATGGACCAGATTCTTCTCCCACTTACACTGTTGTAAATTAGGAGATATTCTACTGACGCAGATTTTGTTGCATTAGTGGAAAACTCATGTGAGAGGAGAATCAGACTTTTTTATTTTAAAAGGATGAATAAAAATTACTTCCTTCCTACACCTTAAAGTTTTAGGCTTAATCATTAACTAGCCTTCCTGTCCTTTTTCACTTTTATTAAAATACAATTTCTAAAGCTAATACTATCAGTATAATCATTTTACCTTTCCGTCTCCTTGAGAGATTCATCAGTGGTTTCCTTGTATTCTGGAACAATTTCATTGATATCCATGCAAACTTTTCCAACAAATGCTCGCTGACCAAATTTATCTGTGAAATGTATAACAGAATAAAACTCAAAATTAGTTGTTTTCCAAACAAACTGCTAGCAAGACCTGCACTTAAAACCAGAGTAACAAATTCTGGCCCAGATAACTTCATTTAAAAGTGAACAGGGCAATGTTCTTTTCTTCCTCTTTAGACTGAGACTTTTTAGCCCAGAAGGAAAATATTTTGAGAAAGTAATGAGCAACAGAGATTTAAATGGACACTCTGAACATTACCCTAGTACTCGCTACTGAAAACATTATAAATAAGGGCTAGATCGTGCCAGTTACACATAGTCCAGAGTGCAAAACTGCTGAAGGAAGAGCACTGGCAGGCAAACTGCCTCCCAGAATTCCCCAACCACAGGGGGAGCATGCATGCCACCACACCCTTTTGTGGCATGCAGCCTGCTCCTTCCTGTGTGCCATCTGACTGCACGGGTCAGTTGGAAGTCAGAGCCCACCTTCCTGTCCCTTTTGTGCAGTGCTTAATTTGTAATGAAAGAGATGCTCGGGCTCAAGCAATTTTTTTATATTAATAACTGGTGCAGCAAGCCCAGAGGTGCCAGGGCTAGGAATTGCCAAGCCTAAAGGTGCCAGGGCTCAGCCCTGGCAAAAACTAAGCACTGCTTTTGGGGCACTATGCATCCATTAGGTATTGGGGAGGGACTGCAATTCTGCCTGGATCTTCCATGGAACACACCAGTGCTGCACAACCACTGCAGCACACGTCCAAAAGAGCTGGGCAGAATCTAGTCATTAGTGAACACACTGTTCCTGTCTTCATAGGCATGTGGCAATTCTCCAGAGGGCCATATTATTGGAAGTTAACGTACCCCCTATCCATATTACATATCATTTGAAAGCTTATTTTATGTACATTTAGAAGAGGTATAATGTGGAACTGTCCAGTGGTGTTGTAGGTGAGGTGAAACAATGAGAATGAGAGCATGTCATATTTGCATAGTTCCAGAAACGCTGCAGCATGACTACGACTACAGTTTTTCTGTTTAAATTAAACAGCAGATTAAGGTGCTAAAATTATAGGTCAAAGCTACCAAATGACAATACATTAAAAGACCTTTTGGTGTTTTTGCATGGGCAAGCATTGGGTTTTTTGCCAGAAACGATGAAGTTGTTTGGCATCTGCAATATGCAATTTTGCAATATACTAGCACAGTGGTTCTCAACTTATTTATCATTGTGGTCCGCATATGGATCCTGGACCCCCACCGCAGAACTGCACACAGTATTTAAGATGTGGGCATAACATGGATTTATATAGTGGCATTATGATATTTTCTGTCTTATTATCTATCGCTTCCCTAATGGTTCCTAATGTTAGCTTTTTTGACTATTAACTGCAGATTGAGCAGATGTTTTCAGAGAACTATCCATAATGATTTCAAGATCTTTCTTCAGTGGTAACAGCTAATTTTGATCCAATTATGTATGTATAGTTGTGATTATGTTTTCCAATGTGCATTACTTTGCATTTATCAACACTTAATTTTATCTGCCATTTTGTTGCCCAGTCACTCAGTGTACTGAGATCCCTTTGTAGTCTACTTTGGATGTAACTATCTTGAGTAATTTTGTATCATCTGCAAATTTTGCCACCTCACTGTTTACCTTTTTTTCCAGATAATTTATGAATATGTTGAGCAGCACTGGTCCCACTACAGACCCCTTGGGGACACCACTATTTACCTCTCTCCATTCTGACAACTAACTATTTATTCCTATCCTTTTGGTTCTTGTCTTTTAATTAGTTTCTGATCCAGAAAAAGATCTTCCCTCTTATCACTTGACAGCTTAGTTTGCTTAAGAGCCTTTGGTGAGGGACCTTGTCAAAGGCTTTCTGAAAGTCCAAGTACACTGTATCCACTGGATCACCCTTGCCCACATGTTTTTGACCCTCTCAAAGAATTCTAGTAGATTGGTGAGGCATGATTTTCCCTTTACAAAAGCCATGTTGACTCTTCACCAACAAATCTGATAATTCTGTTCTTTATTATGGTTTCAACTAATTTGCCTAGTACTGAAATTAGGTTTATTTGCCTGTAATTGCCAGGATCACCTCTGGAGCCTTTTAAAAAAAAATTGGCATCACATTAGGGATCCTTCAGTCATCTGGCACAGAAGCCAATTTAAATGATAGGTTACATACCACAGTTAATAGTTATGCAATTTCATATTTGAGTTCTGTAGCGAGGAAGTGTGGCCTTCCTCACAGGCAGAAGTGGAGGGATGCCGCAAGCCACCTGGTGGGTGGAACCAGGAGGGCCACACCCTGCACGCTAGAAGCAGGGGGTGGGACAGGAAGGGGAAATATAAAAGGCCAGCCCAGCAACTCATTCCGGAGGGAGCTGCCGAAGGAGACACATGCTTCTTCCCCGCTGCTGGAGTCGGAAGCCAGGGAGAACCGCTGCTGCCATGAGGACCAGCTTGAGCTTCCAGAGAGCTCTGTCTCCCCCAATGCCGAGGAGCTGCTACGACTTGGCAGAATATCTTGGGGAGACTGATGGGGAGAATAGGGAGCAGCCCAGGAAAGCCACACTACCATCTGGCTATGGTGATGCTGGAAACACGCTCATCATGTTGTGGGTGGATTCCCCGCTGACCCAGTTGCAGACCATTCTGCCACTGTTAGGGCCCTGGGCTAGGACGCGGTGCAGTTGGGTGGGCCCGCATCCCCCCTGCCACCCAACCCCTAGGGTTGCAGTACTCTCCTGTCCTTAGCCCACGAGGCCTGCGCTCCTTGGGCATACCTACATGAGCCCCATAGACTGTGTTTGGCGCTCACTCCTGCCAGATCCCTGCTTAAAGGTGGGGTGAATAAACTGCTACAGCTCTGCCTGACTGCAGACCAAAGTCCAGTCTGTTTACAGCCCTGCCCTTTTTGAAGGCCGGGGCCCCTTGAAAACCAGTAATTCCCCCCTTTTTTCCTTTGCTTGGAAAAGACTCTAGCAGACTAAGGAGGAGGTGTGGTCTCCCTCAGAGGCAGAAGCGGAGGGGCAGCCATGCCAGCTTACAAGTTCCTTCAGAACTCTTGGGTAAATACCATCTGTTTATGGTGACTTATTACTGTAAAACAATTTGTTCCAAAAAAATCCTCTACTGACACCTCAGTCTGGGACAATTTCTCAGATTTGTCACCTAAAAAGAATGGCTCAGGTGTGGGAATCTCCTTCACAGCCTCTGCAGTAAAGACTGATGCAAAGAATTCATTTAGCTTCTCCTCAAATGCACTGTCTTCCTTGAGTGCTTCTTTAGCACCTCGATCATCCAATGGCCCCAATGATTGTTTGGCAGGCTTCCTGCTTCTGCTGTACTTAAAAGAGTTTTTGCTGTTTGTTTTTTAATCTTTGCCTAGTTGCTGTTCAAATTCTTTTTTGTCTTGTCTAATTACTCTTTTACACTTGACTTGCCAAAGTTTATGCTTCTTTTTCTATTTCCTCAGTAGAATTTGACTTCCAATTTTTAAAGGATGCCTTTTTGCCTCTAGCTGCCTCTTTTACCCATAGTGGCATTGTTTTGGTCCTCTATTTTTTAATTTAATTCGAGCCTCTATTATGCTGTTTTTAAAAAGGCTTCCATGCAGCTTGCAGGCATTTCACTCTTGTGACTGTTCCTTTTAATTTCCATTTAACTAGCTTCCTCATTTTGGTGTAGTTCTCCTTTCTGAAATGAAATGCTATTGTGGAAGGTTTGTTTGGTTTCCGCCCCTCCTCAATAAGGATGTTAAATTTAATTATTTTATGGTCACCTGTTACTGAGCCGTTCAGCTATATTCACCTCTGAACCAGATCCTATGCTCCATGTAGGACTAAATCAAGAATTGCCTCTCCCCTTGAGTGTTCCATGATTATTGCTCCAAGAAGCAGTCTTTAATGGGGTCTAGAAACTTTGTCTCTGCATCCCATCTTGAGATGACATGTGCCTAGTCAATATAAAGTTAGTTGAAATCTTCCTTATTATTGAGTTTTCTATTTTTATAGCCACTCTAATCTCCCAGAGCATTTCACCATCGCTATCCTGGTCAGATGGTCTGCAGTATATTTCTACTACTATATTCCTATTATTCAAGCTTGGGATTTCTAACCATAGAAATTCTATGGTATAATTTGATTCATATAGATCTAATTTGTATCTAATTTAGCAATGGTGGTGGTAATGCTAACAATATACTTTGGGAATTCTACCTCTACAAGGGAATTACAGTATATGAAGACACAAGGGATACAAGCCCCTTAAAAGCATAGAGCAAAGAGAAAAGACCCCCCATAAACTCTGAAAAATGTGTTGTTTGTCAAGAAAATCAAAAGAATGAAAAACCATCAAAAGCCACCAGTGCTAGACAGAATTCTGACAGCAGAAACCAGGAGACATGAATTGTATTGGCAGCTACTGAATGAGTTTTCTAGTTTAGATGCTGCATCACCAAGACTCTGTCACAGGGGCTGCTTTCAGAAATACATAAGCAATTCGTATTTGGCACATGTCAGAATTGAACCCAGGGGGTGGGGGGAAACAGACGCTGAATCTGATCAGAAAGCATCATGTTCATCTGCTTCTATAGCCATCAGAGCAAGCCTGTCCTCCAGCGATTGATCCTGTTGCATTGTTTGCTTAAGGAAAAACAAACTTCATACAATTGAAACAGTTGAGAGAGCAATCTAAGGGAGGCAGCACTTCAAAAATGAGATGATGACATGTTCTGCAGAATATCTGTGGAAGACTTGTTTGCTAAGGATGCAGTTTATCACTCAACGTGCTTTTCTTCCTACTTAAGTAAAATGAATCTTAAAGCAAAATCATCTAATTATACAGCAACAATAGTTCTCTTATGGCACTGAATTTATCAGCTAATGGGAGAGATGTACATAAGATCACTGTCTAACTACAAGGTGATTCTTCTGTCTGTGCTGCTACAAAGATATAAAGCCCTACTTCCCTCAGACAACAGTAACTCAGTGAAAACTGCAGAGGAAGACAGCGCCAGACAGGATCTAAGTTTGGATATAAGAAATACCAGGTCAGTGGTAGATGCCCTGTGCCTCCATGGAAAAAGTTTCTAAACATGGCATCCAACAAGCAGTCACTTGTAAAATTCCTTTGTGAATATTTAGTTCAAAAATGCACCTGAGAGTGTAGGAGCATACCCAACAAAAACACTTCTCTTTGCTGGAGGCTTTTCCAGTGGTGAAATAGCAAAGTCCATCACCAGTAGAAGTGCTGAAGAAGCCCAAGACTTTTACAGCACTCAACTGGCAGTGGACACAAGGATGCTTCTGCATATTATATGTGCCAATATGGCTTTTGGGTCTCATGGTGTCAAAGGAACCATAGTGATTATTAGGTCACCTGACATGTTTTATTCCTTCCAGGTCACTACTTTCCAAAAATGGAACACATAGATAACATGTGTCTTGAACCAGGCATCATTACCAGCACAACTGACAAGCATCACTTCATACTTGTGCATGCAATTTGTGACACACTCACTCCTGACTTCTACAACAGACTTCCTGCAGTACACTTCTTTGTCATCCTTATTTGGTATTGGGGGAGGAGGAGAATTGTGTTTAATGTCAAAATGAAAGGAGCTCACTGCTTCTGAGATCTTGCCAAATCAGGACAGAGTGATGGACAAGCTGCAATTGCTGTAATAAGGAAGTAGGGAGTAGTGCTGTATGACAAGAGCGAGAAAGAAAAGAAGATCCACAGTGACCTGAAATGCTAGTGCTTCAATCGAGCTGCTGAAAAGGACAAACTCCCACCACATGAGGACAAACACGTATCCTGGCAAACAAAGATTTGGATGTCTTTGCACACAGGCAAATCAGATATTGGGTCACCAACACAACATGAATAGAAAAAATTTAGACTGTGAACTACTTTCTATATTCTTCTAAGGCCCAATGATCTTTGAGCCTCTATAAGACCTTATTTGTGCCGTTACCAGTGGGGGCTGCTGCACAATCAGCCACGTCTGGAGTCCGAACAATCCTCCCTGCATAGAACTGTGTACTTGCCATGTCAATGAAGACTGTGGTAACGCACACACTCTGGCAAGAGATCATAGTGATGAACAAGATTATGATAATGATGACTAGAAATGTCCCTAGTGTTATTACGCTTAAGTGATACCTGTACATTATTGACCAAATTGGTGCTATCTGCTATTCATCTATGATGTCACTTAGAAATGAATAGCCAAATATGGCAGCCACAGTTCTGGTTCTGTCCTTTGGTATTTGCAGTTTGTTTTTGCAGCCATGATCACTATTAAAGCAGCTCTTGTTCAAATCCCAACCCAAATGGCCCTTCCTAACCGTTCAAAAACTCACTACTTCCATGAGGCAGATGGCACTCTAAGGGCTTGTTGACACTTGAAATGCTATAGCGACACAGCTGCACCACTATAGTGCCTCACTGTAGACACTACCTACGCTGAGGGGAGAACCCTTCCCCTCAAAGTAATCCATCTCCCGAAGAGGCGGTAGCTAGGTTGACAGAATTCTTCCATCAATCTCACGCCATCTACACTCGGGGTTAGATCAGCTTACCTATGCCACTCAGGGGTGTGGATTTTTCATGTCCCTGACTGACATAGTAAAGTCAACTTAATTGTCTAGTGTAGATCAGGCCTAAGTCAGCAAAATCATCTTGGTCTCCTATTGGTCTGTTCCCATTCAGTCTTTGCCTATTTAGACCCTCATTCAGGAAAGGATTTAAGCATGTGCTTAAGTCTATCCCTATTCAGCATAGCACTTAATCACAGACTAAACTTCAGGCAGCTGCTTAAGTCCCATTGAAGTCAATGGAAGGTAATCATGTGCCTAAATATAGCATGTGCTTAAATGCTGGGTTGAATAGGGATGGCCTGTTCTCTGCTGAATTAGGGCCTTAGATTGTAAACTCTTAGAAGCAGAAGACATGTCTCTGTGTGACTTGTACAGTACTGAAAACAGTGTTGGTGCTTATCAAGTAATAATGAGATCAAGCAGACCCTCTACATCTTTGTCATTTTGAGCACTTATGTTTTCACAGAGTAATACCATACAAATCCTATATTTGGTTTAATATAGAGTTTGTCTATGACATAAAAGTAAATGCAGCATCTGCATCCTCAAACATGGCAGTATTTAATCATCTCTGAAAAGGTCAGCCATGACAGGGCACAGGGCTTGTTACATACTGTGAGGCATTTTCAATTAAAAACAAAATGAGAGAATTCATAACTGGGTTGAAGTCTATGGCCCCTTTATAATATATAGGCATAAGGTCCAGGGGCACTCAAACTTAAGATACCACACAATAATGAATAATCAGATAAAATTGTGGGCCACATGAGTCTCTTGTGTTACTCCACTGGCTTATCTTTTATATTGCTCCTGAAAAATTATATTAGTCTTTTAATTAAGGCCAAATAGCAATGAGTAAAGGAAGTTGGACAGTCATATGCAAAAATGAGCATACAATTGTGTGCTGATATTTGCATGTGCAATTACCATAAATGCACATATAGACAGGGCATTTGTACAGATGATTCGCCAGTTAGGGCCTGATTCAGCAAAGTTTAACATATATGGTTTCACACTTGCCAACAAAAATTTTGTTGGCTCACATTATTTTGTTCTATTTGCATGAGATCTCTACTATATAATTAGGAAAGGAGATCTATGCAAAATTAATAGTAATGGCCTCTTTCAGTCATTCCACTAGGAGCATGTTGGTCATGGTCACAAAAGTTCACATGCTTAAAGTTCCTAGGTGTTGAGGAAAGAGCCAAGAGTATATTCCACATTTATTGCATGCAAACTATATCAGAACAAATCCATCATACTGTCTGAAGTGTTCAATTCAAATAAGTCACTACTCTGATTTGTTTTTATTTGGAACTGAGGCCGAATTTGGTCCTTATGAAAACAGAAGATTAACAACATCAGAGGACTTGCACATGTCAGTTGAACATTTGGGACGCCATAATTGTATGGGCAAGTGCTATACAAAAGTGTCCGCCCAAAGACATTTCAGTCCTGGGTCTTAAAAGCACAGAGAATCAATTCTACATTTGATTTGCACATTCATATAACATTTGCAAGTGCAAACCAGCTTAGATTTTGTTTGCGTGTGCAAAAGCATGGATGTAACTTCAGAAGTTAGCTTGAGGGCACACTGAAAATGTGCTTTTGTGCAATAAGCCACCTCACAGAAAAAATATGAAAACATTACAAAAACAAGGAAGTAAAATATTTATTCACAGACCATTGGAATCTGTAAACTTTTATTCCAATAACTGCAGTCAGGCAAATACTTCTCCTTTGCCCCAGCTGAGGTTTCCCCAACAGTAGGCATCCTGGTGGCAGACATATGCCCTGACCAGTATCTCCTGTGCATGGGAGCTCCTTAGCCAAGAGGCACGCGTCTCCACTGGACTCTCCAGGCCAGTTCACCAAGAGACAAAACTGACCATTCTCACTTGGTGGAGGAGGGAGTGAAGATCCCAACAAACCCCTCTCCCTGCTAAGCCAAGGGAAAGAATCAAGATCCTGCCTCAACTCCCCTTCCCCAGGCCTAGTTGCAGGGGAGGGGAAAATCCCCAGCCATTCAAAAATAATGAGTACAGCCTAAGCCCCCCCACGAGATTGTTTTAAAGCTAGTCGATATTTTTAACCCAATGAGACTTAAATAAACAAATATTGGGTTCTTTTTTTCTGTCTTTTGGTTTCTTAGCCTTCAGGGTTCATTCGCTTCAAGTTTTCTCCACAAGCAGCAGGGCTAGAAACGTACTTTTTAAAAAATGAAAGCTGAGATTTTCACAAAATTCACTTAATTCCAGAAACTGAGGATTTAATAAAGATTCCAAGTTATCCCAAGCCTTGCAATAACATAGTGGGAGTTGACAACATTGCTTTCCCTGTGGATTGGAGAGAAGATCTTGGTGCAGCTCCCTCTCTCCAGACTTGAGGGGTGAGTGAAGATCTTGGCACTGACCCCACCCCAATGCCTGAGTGGGGTAGGGAGCAAAGATATTGACCATTTCTCCTGCCATTTAGGCATAGGATCTTCCAGTACCCAAGCAGCAACAGAGCAGGAGCAGCAGAGCCACATAAAGAGATGAGTGATGTAACGTACCAGTTGATTTGGGAGCTGCAATTGTTTATTGGGACATGGGGTGGCAGTGGTGGTAATTGATGGAGCAGAGGGTAAATGGGAGTGAATGAGTGGGAAAGGGACTGAACAATTGAGTGAGGATAGTTGGATTTCAGGGAGAGAATAAATAGAGGGGCAGATTCTCAACTGGTGTAAATCAGCATAGCTCCATTGATTTGAACAAACTATTCAGATGAAATCTCTCTTAAGACTCACTCTTATGGTCTTACCTATAATTTCAGCAAGTAGCAAAGAAGCAGCTGTGTGAATTGTTGCAAAGTAGCATGCTGTAGTCGTGCCATTCTTTAGCGTTCTTCTCTATAAAAAGAATTCAGTTTTGAGTTGTATGAAAAGTGTGTCACATTGCCCAAATGACAAAACATGCAATCAGTGGTTTTAATCTGCAAGATGGCTCTAGGGAATTTTGCACTGACTGGGACTGAAAGAGAAGTGAGGAGTGAAAAAACACTAATTTTATAGCAGATTCTTAATGTATTTAATGGAAAAACTATGGCAGATATGGGCTGATATACAGTAACTCCTCACTTAAAGTCATCCCGGTTAACGTTGTTACGTTGCTGATCAATTAGGGAACATGCTCGTTTAAAGTTGCGCAATAATCCCTTATAACGCTGTTTGGCAGCCGCCTGCTTTGTCCACCATTTGCAGAAAGAGCAGCCCATTGCAGCTGGTTGGTGGGGGCTTGGAACCAGGGTGGACCGGCAGCCCCCCCATCAGCTCCCCGCACCCCTAAGTTCCCTGTGTGGCAGCTGCCCAGCAGGCTATCAATTGCCAGCAGTTCAACTGTCCCTCCCCACACTGCCATGTGCTGCTCCTGCCCTCTGCCTTGCAGCTGCTCCCAGGAGCCTCCTACTTGCTGTGCTGGGGGAGGAACGAGGTGGGCTAATGTCAGGGTGTCCCCCGCCCTCCTGCTCTTGTCCACCCCCCACTTACCCTATCTCCATAGAGCTGGGGGGTGGGGGAGAGTGACATGACTGGGCTGAAGACGGAGGCAGCAGCTGCTGTCTCAACTTGCTGATCTACTTAAAAAGGCAATGTACTTAGAATGGGGTCAGCGTACTTAAAGGGGCAATGCGCATCTCTCTCTCTCACACACACACGGTGTGTGTCTCTGTCTCTTGTCTGCCATGCTGTCTCCCCTCCCTCCATTTGTGCTGCCTTGTAGAGTGTGAGGCTACATTAACAACGTGTTAAACCTTGAGGGCTCAGCCGAGTGCTAGTTCATCATTCAGCACTAAGGCATTCCCTGGGAAATATTCCACCCTCTGACTCCACCATCTCAGCCAATCATCATTGCTGTGTACAGTATTAAATTGTTTGTTTAAAACTTATACTGTGTATACATATATATAATATAGTCTTTTGTCTAGTGAAAAAAAGGTCCCTGGAATCTACCCCTCCCCCCCATTTACATTAATTCTTATGGGGAAATTGGATTCGCTTAACATTGTTTCACTTAAAGTTGCATTTTTCAGGAACATAACTACAATGTTCAGAGAGGAGTTACTGTACTTAATAGTTCAAAACTGTAATAGTTCCCTTCATCCCACAACGTATCCTTTGGATTCATGTCCTCCCTCGATGGTAAACTGCTAGGAGATAGGAGACTATCAACATCTGCTTCAGGGAGTAGGCATCTCTTAAGGAAGCTGCTGTGAGGTCTCTACTCAAGAAACCAAGGTGTGATGCTGACAATATACTATCTAATCTTTCAGATTTGAGTAAGATCATAGAGAAACTATATTTAGGTATAATCTTCCTGAAGTAGATGTTGATAGTCTTCTTTGGCTTGGGGTTGTGCAGCAGTCACTGGCTTTACTTGTGTTGATTGCATTTTTAAATGTTGGCAAAGGTGCCTGGAGCCTAGGATAGGTGATATATATATGTTAATTGCTGCCTATCATGTGATGAAATGAGTTTTGATGTAAGCAACTAGGCAAAAAGACATATATTCATTATGGATAATTTGAATTAATTTATACTTGGTCTTAACTGAGAATTTCCCAACTATTTAATATTCTTTTTATGGACTTTTACAACTGTTGAAGTAGGAACTATTTTGGTGATGCACATTATATAAAGGGCTATCTAAATTCTTATATTGGTCCCCATCACATAAGTATCTTAACTTTTAGCAAATTACACATTTAATGTAAAATACATTCTGTAATAAAGGCGATGCATCATAGATTAAATGCTGTTTCACTGAGAAACACATATTGATAAAGTCCATAAAGCTGGTATTTTCAAGTAACAGACTTGTGCAATAAGTTACTTTTTCATTCATATTACAATTTCAGTGGAACTACATCGTAGTTATTATACTTGTACTAGATTGCTAAACTTGAACCAGCTTTGCAAACCACTAAAACCTTAAAAAAGAGAAGCTAAGAATACCTTGAACTTTGCTGGGTTCACACAGACCTAATCACACTCCTAGACATCAGAATTAGAAAGATAATCTTGGTTTACAATCTTGAACAATGACAATATTCCCAATTTATTTAGTTCCTATTTTTCATAATATAAATTTTAATATAGTTCCTTAATTTTTTTGAGTTGTACTGTCAGCTTCTGAAAGCTGATATAGTTCATTAATGTGCACTTTACCTTATAATAGTACGCAGAAGACATTTGCTGTACTTACTACAACTCTGGTGTATACTTCTTCAGCAAAATCATTATCTTCGTATTTGGCTTCTGTTGGAAATGTATATGTGTTTAACCATTCCAAAAGAGGTAGGTCTACTCTTGTTCCAGCAAATGCATACTGAGGTGCATGGATATGTGTATCAACCATTCCTGGCATGAAGAATTCACTGTTTTAAAAAAAAAATCATAGTAGTTTGGATTTTTAAATAATTGCTCTTAAAGAATAACTTACGATTTTGTTTTGTACAACATGTTTGTATGATGGCCCACAGCATGAGTGGTCTGCGGGTTTGAACCCCAGATCTTCAGCATCCAAAGTACAGACTTCTACTAAGGAAGTACATACTTTTACTTTGTGCAGCATCAGGCACTCTAGGACACTACCTTGTGCAGAGGTGGCTCTATGTTTTTTGCCGCCCCAAGCAAGACAGTCAGGCAGCCTTCGGTGGCATGCCTACGGGAGGTCCACTGGTAACGCAGATTCGGCGGCATGCCTGCGGGAGGTCCACCGGTCCCGCGCCTTCGGCATACCCGCCGCCGATACCGCGGGACCGGCGGACCTCCCGCAGGCATGCTGCCAAAGGCCCCCTGACTGCCACCCTCATGGCAACCAGCAGGCCGCCCCCCACGGCTTGCCGCCCCAGGCACACGCTTGCTGCGCTGGTGCCTGGAGCCGCCCCTGGCCTTGTGTCACCACAACTACCCCTCTGAGTGGACTTCCAGCACCAGAAGCCCTGGGTCATGGGCTCCATCAGGAATTAAAAGTAAATATGATGTCAAATATTTTTAAAATAGTAGAAAATAATAATTTTTCCCTCTTGTAGTATCACAAAACTTTTATTCTCATACTCTGAAGTTATTTTCTTGGAAACTAATTTCTATGGCTATAAATATTTCTTCCAAATGTGATGAGATCTCTAAAAAATTGCATTTGGCAATGAAGCTGAGTGAATCATCCATAATAATGTATTTGCTGAATTTTTTCTGATTATGAAATATCATAAACCATGAATTCTGACTTTTGTTCAAAATTATTCACAAATTTCTTCATGAATTTTCCTATATGAATTTTGTGCATTGTTAATTAAGAACATTTTATATTCAAACTTTTGAAATTTGCTCTGTGTTAATTTGTTCCATAAGTCACATGCTACAGTTTCTGCCCCGATTGGGTGACATATGTAACTAACCTACACAGCATGTATTTTGAATATTACAATTAAGTATACAACTCAAAATTCATATTTGCCAAATATTCAAGCATTTTTGTTTCAAATTTGTTTTTCATTACTATTTTGATAATAAATATTGACCATTTGAATGTTCTCAAAGCAAAACGCAAGAATTGCAAGTATGGTTGAATCAAAATTCATTTTTGAATTTGGATGAATATTGGCAGAATTTTGTTTGTATGTGTTATTTGCTCAACTGTTCAATAGTGTGAAATGTACAAATGTGTCATATTTTGAAATCTATACCTCAGTCTTATCAGACAGGTAGCTAACGCAAACAGACATCATGCTAACTGACAGCTGAGCCAGAATTTTAAAGTGAAGTGCTACCCCCACTTATTAACTCTGCTGTGTTTTCCACCAGGATCAACTGGCACAGTCTGCTGCCAACAAAATGGATAACAGAATGTAAATTTACACTACTAAAAAAGATAGAGAATATTGTTTACAGTTATGCAAAAAGTATAGGTTATTTGTCAAGCCTAAATATGGCTTTACAATCTGAGAGTTATGAATCAGTTACCACAATTCACTCATTGCTAAACTCCCAACTCAAGGAATCACGAAAGCGTATTCACTGCCCACATTTAGGGCCCAATCCAAAATACCTTGCATAGGCAAAGCCACAAAGGACAGAATGGAGTCTGGATCCATAAGTGCAAATACATATGTAATACTTCAGCCATCCAGGGAACAAATTGAAGCCAAAATGACTAAATGAACTTAAATATAATACCTACTGACTACTAAGCTCTCTTATATCAGATGCCTTGAAACCCCACTTCTTAGCTAGTTGCTCTTGCTGATCTGCTTGCTCCAAAAACACAATCTAAAGGAGAAAAACAAAATAGTTAAATGTTTTAATATTGCATTTAAATATATACACAACATTAACATCACATGATGACAAAACAGTAATCATTTTACAACATCTGATTTTAAGTGCATATTTCTTTACAGCAGGAATGGGCTTGTATTAAAACATCTGTTCTACCTGATTTCCCAGGTCTGACTTTGAAATGCCTACTCATAGTCCACTAAGCAAACCAACCCACCTTGTAGCTGCAACTTCTTATGGGAAGTGAATCCAGGCACTATCTACACTCAATAACAAGTCCATCACTATGTGATTGGCATAGTTCCAGCATCCACCTTCACACTTCATAACAGCTGGTGTACAACAATTCTGCTAGTAGTAGTGGATTTCTCAGCTTACAGCTCTACACAGGGCCAGCTCTAGGCACCAGCATTCCAAGCATGTGCTTGGGGCGGTCCTTTTCAAGGGGCAGCACTCCGGGCCCTTTTTTTTTCCTTCGGCGGCAGCACTCCACCCCCCCTCCCCTCTCTTTTTTTCTTTTTTGCTTGGGGCGGCAAAAAACCTGGAGCCGGCCCTGGCTCTATAGATCCGTTTTAGCGCCTGCACTGTTCAATCTCTATATCAGCAACACTGCAGTCATATCATCCTGTAAATTCATCTATGCAGATGATATTGTGCTAGCAACGCAAGCATCCTCTCTGAAGGCCGCAGAGAAAGTTATGAAAAATGACTTCCAGATGCTGCAGATGTATTTCAAAGCTTGGCAACTGAAACCCTTTGAAAACACTCATCTCTGCCTTCCACTTGAACAGCCACGAGGCCAAAGTGCCACTGAAAGTGGACTTTTGTGGTCTGCCTTTATTGCATGACCACAATCCATGGTACCTTGGAGTTACCCTCGATCGGATGCCGAGCTATTGCCAATACCTTGACAACACCAAAAAGAAGGGTTAACATCATTCAGAAGCTTGCTGACACATCCTGGGGATGTGATGCCTGTGTGGGATGGTGCTAAACTGGTGTGGCCATACTGAATGAATGGTGTGAGCGTAACTTGGCATGACTTAAACATGGGTGAATGGCTGTAGAAGATCCTGGGAGCAGGTTCCCTTTAGGCAGAAGCATATTTGATAAAGAACTAGCAAAGTGTGCATGTATGATCAATATTGAACCTATTGGTCAGCAAATATGGGCCCGTGCAAAAGTAAATATTACATGCATAAAGTTCCAGCATGGAGCACAGGTCGACCTGGTTATAATGACCTTATAAAGAACCAGAGTGAATGATTGATAAGTGAGTAAGAGTGGGGTGAGCTTCGTTTGGTACCACCCTCCCCAGCCCTTTCTAAAACACTAATTAGGTAAAATTAGTAACAATACGCCCACTGGGCATGCTTTTAAGACATGTGACTCCTTTGAGGAAAAAGAGTATAAGAATCAAGCAAAGTAAATTACTGTGGTTGGGATTCCTTAATTGACGGTTGAAGAAGCAATACTGCCAGACAGAGTAGCCAAAACTCTGCTCCATGGGCTCGACTAGGACTGTGAACCAGAGGGGTCTCAAGGCAACCAAGGCCTTGCCTCAGGGGAATCTGAGACAGACCAGAGGGCTGAGAAGAACAGACCAGGAAGAAGCCATCTATGAAATTGGTAACCACCTTCTCTGCTTGCCAAGCAGGAACTGTGTGAGGCTAGCACAGGGCCTGGTTCTGTGTGTTTGTGAAAGAGAGACTCATTAAGAGGAATGTATAGCTCTTAATGTCTAACATAGGAGTTATGTACTTAATATAACCCTTTACCGCGTGTGTAATTTCTTCTCAATAAAATGCTGTGTATTGAAGATAATTACTGTGGACCTTTTTCACTGGTATGACAGTAATCTGCTCCACCGGGAGCCAGTAAAGATCCATTTCAGGGGTAGTAGCACCCCCTATTGTCAACAGCATGCACACTTCGAATGTCAGTACAAGCTCTTGTTTTGTCACCAGTGGAGTACTGCGCACCAGTTTGGTGCAACAGCTTCCCCACCATTCTCGTTGATTCTGCCTTCCCTGTAGGAAGGGGCCTGCACTCAACTGCATTCAGACAATGCATGAAAGGTGTGGCTATTTCTTCCACAAATACAAAATCCAAGAACCACCAAATTGTAACTGTGGTGAAATACAAAAACCGTGCAACACATCACAGACAACTGCCTTATTCACACTTACAGTGGTGGTACAAAGGGGATTCACCTAGCTACCCCAAAAGCATTAGAATGGCTTTCAAATCTTAAAATACAATTATAATCCCAGCCCATTGCTCTTCAAATGCCATACGAAAGAAGAGGCAGCTCTATGGTGGCC
The DNA here is from genome assembly GCF_013100865.1 of Trachemys scripta elegans. Taxonomy (NCBI): domain Eukaryota; kingdom Metazoa; phylum Chordata; order Testudines; family Emydidae; genus Trachemys; species Trachemys scripta. The sequence continues at coordinate 92,808,335 of NC_048303.1, read as the reverse complement.
TTACTGGAACTCAAATTTACAGTATCCAGTAACATAAGGGTCAAAAGAATTGCCTAACATAAATATAAGGGAATAAGATATAATGCTAAAGCAACTTTATACAGGCATAATTGCATCAACACTCGGGGGCTGTACAATATTAACTATTCTAATTTCTAAACGTATATAGTTATAGTGGTACAAAAACTGTACATTGATCAGTCCTTAGACAAGATTTAACAACCGATGTAAACACACATAAGATGGAGCAGGGAAAGGGAGGACAAGGACAACAAAACAGCAAAAAACCCACCCATGGTTTAACATGGACCAGCGAGGTACCTGGATACATGGTTATTATAAGATATAAATAAGGGTCTCCCTGGAGAAAATCTAAGCATTTTTAAACGATAACTAAGATTTTAACTGAAAAAGCTGATTTTTTTTTTCAGAATCCTGCGTATTTTTGAATAGTGTGTGACTGCAGATTTTTCACTACGTGCCTCTGGAACCTTAGGACATTACAATAAAATAAATATTTAACAACAATCAGAAAAGTGTAATAATCCATTGACACTTCACATAAGACAACATCTCTCTCTCTTTTTTGAAAGCATGTTTGGTGTGTTCAGTCAGTTCAATCAGATGAACATCTGCAGGTGTTTTATAGTCCAGACCTACTGAAATTTCTGATGAGCAATAAAGAAAATGTCACAGAGATACTGAAGTAAAAATGGATGGGGAATGACTAATGCTAGCTGCTGAACAAAGTAAGTAAGAGACAAACATGAACTACCAGATGGCAAATGCTGGAAACAGACTTGTTGCCATGGAATGGGAGTGGGTATTTTATTCATAGCAAACCATTACTCAAGATGTTTTGAAATGATTCAGTTCTGGAACAACAGAAAGCTTTACTGTAATCAGTCATGTAGAATTCATCCTAGCAGAAATATACAGTCCCTAAAGACAGAAAAATTAGGCAATAACATAGGGCTGCGTGAAAGGTTAGTCTAGAACCATGAATGAAATTAAAGCAGAGTAAGGGTGGGTTCTAGTACTTCCCCTGAAAATCTACCTAGGTCAATGAACATTCATAAACGTGGACTCATGCTGTTCACACAAACGTAGATTCCCCACAAGGCATCACCTACACAGCCATCAAGTATCTTTGTTTTTGAGTTTTATGTGCCTGTGTATAACAACTGACACCTAATTAATAATGGTTGCTGGGTCATATTTTTCATTACTGTGCAGTCATTGCATGTGCAGTCATTGACATCAATGGAAAGTGGATGCAAAATGCTGCCATATCAAAATGGTAATGTACTGCACTCTTCTTGCACTGGTGCAAACAATTACACTGGAAAATCAGGGCCTCTGTGTCTGCGAAAGAACTAGAGATCAACCAAGGACTTTATGATTCAAGAGAATTTTTTAATTACTTCCTAACAGTTCAAATAGGTGAATGCACCATGGAAATTAATTCAAACTTATTTTCAAAGGAATCAGATAAAATCCTTTTTCCCACCCAAGTACAGTTACATGATCTGGAACTAGTTCTCCCAGATGGCCAGGGTGGATTGGTTGTACCAATGATAGAATGCTAAACGGGGACTGGTGCCCAGTTTCAATCTAGTGCACTGTAATAGAAAGAAATGGAATTTTCAGATGAACCTCGAGACCAATGGTACTTCTGATCGGTACCAAGAAGAGATTGGCAGTACTCGTGAGTACCATTTGTCTTTCTGAAGTTATTAAAAACATAGAATGAGTTAATACAATTCTGTATCATTCAAAACAGAATTGAAGTTCTTCACATCAATCACTCACCCAATAATTCCTGGTAGCCTAAAGCATTTGGGACCCAACTTTTGCAGTGTGGGAAACTAAGAGAGAAAATTGCTTTACAGGTTTGTTTATAGGTGAGGCTCTTATTTCATGGGAGCAATAAGTTGAAATCGCACACGCCTACCTTTTTCACTACCTACTACTTCATATGTAAATACAAATCAGAATAGAAACAAGCCCAAACTTCCATTTGATTATACTGAAGTACAGTAGTAACTGACTCTTCACTGCTGAATAGAGGTGGTAAGTCATTTATATATCTTTTTTTCCTTCTTAGAGAATAAACCTTTCTAAGTAAGCTATGTCACCAATCAGAAATGAATTTAAACATGATTTATTTCAGCTCATAACTAGTTTGAAGTTTGCAGTCACATTCCAATGCATTTCAGTATGGTCATTAGTATCTTTATTTATTATGTATATAGCAACCCAAACCAGGCTTGGCACTTCACGGATGAGGTTGCAAATCTGAGGTCCCAATCCTACAAAGATTTGAATCCCACAGAAGTCAATTAGGACAATTCACATGCTTAAAGTTAAACATGTGTGTAAGTCTTTGCAAGATTGGAGCCTAACTTTAGACAGAAAGGGACAAACCAGTATAACGTACAGAAGAGGTGGGATGGGGAAAAGGTCAACAGCAATAAGATCACATGATTATTCAACCGAGGCAAGTTCATATCTAATGGTTTAATTAAATTACTATCAATTTATGGTGATATTTACAGAATCTGTTTTACCTCAACCAGGCTAAATAAGCTTCATCTTGGCAGATGCACTTTGCACCAAATGTCATTATCCCATCTTTATATGGCTGAATTTTTCCCATCTTGGATTTTATATATTATAAATGTAAGTATGGTTTGTTTGGGATATTTCTCTTTCTGGGCGTAATACAGATTCCCTTGAGTTTAATGCCTAAACTCTCATTAACCTCAGTGGAAGCAGATTTGGGCCTCATTTCTCTTTGTTGTAGAAAAATGGTTAGATTTTTCTATCATTTTTATTAATGGGAAATATGAATAGTTGAAATTTTAATAAAAATATAATGGTGTGGAGAAAGGAAATAGAGGAAGAGAGATTACAGAAGGCACTTCTAAAAAAATTATCTTTCCACACTTTGTGAGTGTAAGCCACATCCACGAGTATGGACACACTAAGTTGACTCTTGAACAACAATGGTTACTACTGAGTAACCCATCATTCTGAGCAATGCAGCTATCCCAAACTCATACCACGAAAAACTTTATACCATACCTTATCACCATGCATTCTCTATTGAACTTGTATCTTTAAATATGTCACTGGCACTTTGCTTGTTTATCTATCTGTCCCAGGAGGCTTTTAAAAACCAAAACAGACAACTATGTTTTGTTTCATTAAAAGCCCATAAAATTGTTTCCTTCTTTCTTCCAAATGTGAATTTTTCCACAAAATTTCACTGGCCCAAGGCTCAATATGGATAATATTCAGTCCTGGTCAGTGCATACATAAATTCTATTATCTTGCAAAACATCAGGGCTAGTATTTGGTCTTGAGACTCCATCCTTTCTCATGCTTCTATCTATCCGATTATGAGATTATCAGACTTTAAAATTACAACATTAGAAAAAAATTTAGAGCAAAATATAAAAACTATTTTTAATATCTTAAATTTTAAGTGATAATTTTTCTTGCCTTCCACGGTCTGTACAATTATACTAATGATAGTGAGAAAAATCAAGGTCTCACTGATCACCATACTTGGGATCAGAAAGGAATTTTCCATGGGTCAGATTGGTAGAGACTCTGGAAGGTTTTCACCTTCCTCTGCAGCATGGGTCACTTGCAGGTTTAAACCCGTGTAAATGGTGGATTCTCTGTACGTTAAAGTCTTTAAACCAGGATTTGAGGATTTCAGTAACTCAGCCAGAGGTTAGGAGTCTATTACAGGAGTAGATGGACTATAGGGTTACATTACGTCCAGATTTTCCCGGACATGTCCGGCTTTTTGGGCCTCAAATCCCCGTCCGGGGGGGAAATCCCAAAAAGCCGAACAGGCCTCAGCGAATTCCTCTTCCCACCATACCCAGGCCAACTGGATGCAAAGGAAAAGAAGATTCATTACCATCAATTCCTGCTGCCTTGATCCCTTCCTTCTCTGCCTCTCCATCCTGGATCTCCCCCAGCATGCAACCTCCAGGAAAATAGGGAGGGGCTGGCGCCGCTGGGCCAGGGGTCAGGCCGGGGCCGGCGGTGCTGGGCCGGTGCTGGGTCGGTGGTGCTGGGCCAGGGGCCGGCAGTGCTAGGCCGGGGGCCGGGCCGGGGTCGGGGGTGCTTGGCCGGGGGCCGGGCCGGGGCCGGCACCCCAGGAGCCGACCCAGGCTGGAGCCGCTCGGTTGGGGGGCCAGACTGGGCCGCGCCTCCTCCCTCCACACTCCCCAGCTTACCTGCTGCCTGCTTCAGGCTTCCCGCGAATCAAATGTTCGCGGGAAGCAGGGGAGGGGGCGGAGTTGGGGTGGGGACTTTGGGGAAGGGGTGGAGTTGGGGCGGGGGCATGGGCGGGGCTGGGGCGGGGCCGGGGCCCCATGGAATGTCCTCTTTTTGGACACTCAAAATATGGTAACCCTAATGGACTAGGTTCTGTGGCCTGCAATGTGCAGGAGGTCAGACTAGAGGATCATGATGATCCCTTCTGACCTTCAAGTCTCTGAGAGCAGGGAGATGAAAAAATTAGGACCATTTAAAAAAAAAAGAAAAAACTCTAAAACCTCTGTAAAATATGGAATAAACAGAATATATGATGGTATGGTAAGAAAGAAGTGGATTTTTTGGCAGTTGTTTTAGATGACTTGTATAACTACTGCAAAGTCATTCTAAATTCATGCTAATAAAACCATCATAAAACAACACACTATCCTGTTTAATTGCAATACACATTTGAAAATGTGCAACTGAGCATGCACAGTATTACATTCCATTAAATTGTTAGCTGCCCACTTAAAGATCAACATACTACACATCTTTGCCTACCTTGTTAAAAGAACAATTGGTTAGAAAAACATTTGCTGGCTCAACAAACTGATAAGCTGAGATGGTCAAACTAGCAGCATTTGTATGCTACGCAAGACAAATAGCAGAAAACAGCACTCACAAGATCGTCTGGTGAAGGCAGAAATGTCTGAACTGCACAAGCCAATTATTTTTAATAAACCATAGGAACTTAAATGCAAAATAATGTTTACTGAAATATGAAGGTTGTCAGTCTAAACATTCAAAGGTTAAGAAATTACAAATTAAAGTTGCTCTAGCTATGCTAAAGTCAGCTATATAGATGAAGTAGTCTTAACTATAAACCTTAATGTATTACTTTTACTATTAATAACTTTTTAAATACACAGAGTATGTAATACAAATGAGTTAATGTTGCGGGAGTAACCTTAGCAGTGGAGTTTCCAGAGCTTGAGTGCTTTTTGTGTGCCTGATCTCGCAGCTCTGGGGCTTAGTTATGGCTCTTAGAAGTGTGCAAGGATGGAATGAGCTATAGTGCCTGCATGGCAGTAGCTGAAGCATTATGCTTGCATAGTGCAGGGACAGATAGGCTAATACCTCCAGGGAGAGGAGTGTTTTCAGCAATGACATGGCTAAAAAAGATGTACTGTATCCTCCCCTAACATTGACTTCTGGGCATTGACTGGATGTAGGAAGATTAGGACCCTGGCTGTGACCCAGACCACCCAGCCACCACCCTCTGAGTGTGCAATGTCACTGGCAAAGCTAGGTGTGTCCCCCATTGATGCAAAGGAGTCATTCTACAGGGTTGCACACTTCGCTGCTTATGGAAGCTGAGTTGTACACCCAAAGAGGGAGAGCAGCATCTTAAGCAGCTGCCTGCAATATGTGTAGGCCGCAGCAGGGGCACCACAGATATTACCTTTGCTCAGCACCAAAGAGGCACTCTGTGGGCCTGATTTTTCCTCTCTCACCAATGGAAATCAATCTTTTATGGTTTTCTGATTTTCACCCAAATCATTAGGGTTCTGTCTATTGGTGCCTTGAACATCCCTGGAAATTTTGGACTGATTGCATGTGCAGTGCCATGACCCATCAGGCTAAAGTTTGTGATTGCTTAGGAGCCACCAGAATTGCTTGTTGCAGTAGGGAGCGGGAGGGGCAGGAACTTATTCTCTATCCCAGAACCAAAATGCCCTGCCCTCCTAGAGCACCACCCAGCTAAAGATCTCGAAGAGCTTTACAGGCCTCAGTGAATTCCTCTTCCCACCATACCTAGGCCAACTGGATGCAAAGGAAAAGAAGATTCATTACCATCAATTCCTGCTGCCTTGATCCCCTCCTTCTCTGCCTCTCCATCCTGGATCTCCCCAGCATGCAACCTTCATGAAGCCCACACCCAAGCTGCCATTGAATACTCTGTTTTTCCATCCCTTCCTCACACGCTAACTAAATTCTACTCCCTTCTTAAGTCATCTCTCCTCTTGACTCCTGCAACTGCCTCCTCTCCGGCCCCACTGAGATGTGCTCCCAGTTGGCTCAGCCAAAGTGCCGCTGCTATAATCACCTTTCTCCTCTGTGGTTCTGTTCATATCACTCACTTCTTCAGAGTCTCCACTGTCATCCTTCTGCTTCCTGCATCTGGGTCAGACTTCTCCTCCCCTCTAAGCCCTACCCAGCTCCACTCGTGCCAGCCCTCCTGCTTCCACCTTGCTCAACCCAAGCCCCCACTCTCACCACCCCTTTGTAACTTTCTCCCCATCATCTTTCTACTGCCTTCCAAGCCTCCCCTTCTACATGGGAGTCTCTTCCCATGGGTCTCATGACTTCCAGCTTCTTCTTCTCATCTCTTCCCCAGGGCTCACTTCTTCCTGCAGTGACCTCTGTAAGATTCCTACATACAACCCCTGATGTGCTCTGTGAGTCTGAACGATCCCATTTTAGAGTCTTCTATTTTAATTCTTCAACAAAAGTATTGAAATATTTTCCAAATATATAGAATATATTCGAATGATAAGGCTAATCAAGTTTCTAATCTTGCAGTCTTTACACAATCAACTTCTCACTGATTCTAATGGGAGCTCTGCATGAATTAAAACTACAGAATCAGGCACTATGTGTGGGGAAAATAGTGATTCAGTGGACACTGCAATAATAAAATATAACCGTAGAAGTTTAAAGTACTGAACTCACTAACTTTGAAATATATCAAGCAAACTCTTTAACCACTCACTCAACTATATTGTCTTTAGTTGGCAGCCACTCAGATGTATAGAAATTTAACTTTTTAGCCAGAGCCCTCTGAAGTTAAGAAGAGTCTTTCCTTTGACTTCAGTGGGTTTTACAGCAAGCCTTAATGAGCCATAAGAAGGGGCTCCCACAATGGCCCCTGAAAGAGGAAGTTAGGTCCTAATCCTGCAATCAAATCTGCATTTGATGGAAACCCAGTCAGATCAAAGTGCAAAATTCAGGCCAGGGTGAGAATAAGACAAGGGGGAGGGGGCAGGAGGAGAGAGTGTTTTTAAGGGCTCCAAGTTCAGTCTGCTAGTCATGCCTGTCAAATTTTATGCAAGCCCGACATAAATTGCTGTATTTCTCCTTATAACAAAGAGGAGACATGGTAATGAAAATGATCTTTCTATCATTTATCTACACATGAAGCTCCATTGAAGTCAGTGGGATTCCACAAGGCTCAAGGATCTACCTGGGCAGAGTTCATTGTAGGATTGAGGCCTAGATTTAATATTCTTAGGGCAATAACGTAGCTTCCCCATCATATTTGTTCTTGCACAATTAATAAGAGTAATTTTCTTTTTTTTTAAATTGGCTCACATCACTGAATCAGTAATCCATGAGTTATATTAATAATTCTTATTTCATAGAGTACTTTCTATTTTCAAAGCTCTGTAGTCATCAGTCAATTATTACTCTGTATATACATTTTTTGCTTCTGACAAGAGAAAATGTCTAGTGAGACTATTCATCACTACACAAAGAATTGTGCTATTCTTATAAAAATAATTTAAAAAGATATGGTCTGAATTTTATTTTTACTGAGAATGGAAAATTAAAAACTGGAGGAAACATTTATGGTCCAAATTAACTGCTGTTTTGAAAACAGTGAAAATAAAGTAATCTATACATCATGGGCAGGTTCCTCCAAAGATGCCAAATGGTTTATCCTGTCTATGAAGCTAACTCTTTGAATTACCTGTTACCTCTAGCTAACTCCTACCGATCATAAAATATTTGTTTCTATTGCTTCCCCCAATTTACCTTGTTTCCTTAAACATTTTCAACCTCTTCCAGCAAAAATGAATCTGGAACACTTTCCCCCCTACCCTTTGCAGAACATTGACTCAAGAAATCAAATTACAATTTCAAGCCACAAGTGAGAGCAAATGAATACTTTGGGAGACATCTGTATAGCTGGAAATAAATATACCACAGCATTTCAAATCTTCCAAAGATATGCAAAAAATTCATCCACATCATTTATGTCTGCCTTTTGACAGCGCGTCAGGCCACTCTGCTTCATGCCCTCCTCGGCTAAAAACCTCATTGTAAGATCGCAAAGAAAGTCACTCAAAAACACAGCATGCATGCGCCCACAGTAACCACACACCTGTTAACCTTACATGTACATACCCCCACTAGAACACACATATGCAACGCTACAGAAAACCCATCTCACCCCCACATGGTACCACATGCAAAACCCCAACACTGTATCCTCCCACTCTTATGCACACCCCCACAGAGGCACCCCAGTAGGCCATCCCTCCTCTCCTGCACTACCCCTCCCTACACACCTCGATATTACCTAACCCCTCCACACACGCACCTCTGCCCGCGCCCGGCACCCCAACAGAACACACAGAACCCTTTGTCCCGCACCCCAATATTCCAGCCCCTCCCCCTTGCCACACGTGCCCCGGTATTCCAGCCCCCGTCCCCCGCACACCACCACCACGCCCTTCACACCCCCGCCCACCCCGCGCCTCCCACTCACTCTCCCATCGTCGCCCACGCCCAGCAGGTGGCCTTGCAGTACGTCCATGGGCGAGGAGTGGCTGGCGTGCACGAAGGTCCCTTTGAAGAGGTGAGCGAGGGGCGGCTTCTGTGGGGAGTCCATGACGGTGCCCGGAGGGAGGCGGTCGGTGGCGCTCAGAGTTGCCGCGGAGAGAAACGTGGTTCGGGCAGGAGTGGGATGCTGCTGCTCCGGGCTGTCGCTCGCTCTGCCTGGCTGCCTCCTGCACTCAGGGGGCTGCTGTCTATTCCCTGCGTACCAATAGCGGCTCCCCCTGCACCTAGCGCTGTCTCTCCACCCCCTAATGACTTTCCCTTTGGGGAGTGGTTACTGGCGCTGGAAGGCGCTTTCTCCTCCCCGTTGCTGTCGAGTCGCCTTGGACGCTACAGGTTTCCGAGCTCCTGCCTGCAGAAAACAAAGTCCGCTTACTTGCTGAGCACCTGGGCTGGGAGCAGCGTATTTTGCGATTAGGAGGAGCGGGACCTGGCAATGATCCACCCGTTGGGGGTGCAAACACATCCCCAAACACACACACTCCTGCTACTCTGGTGTCAGCCGTCAGCGCTCAGCGAAAAACACTTGTGCGAACTGCATTGGCTACATGTCTTAAAACAAAAACAACCGAAAAGGGAAGGGGAGGGGATAGATCTGGAGTCCAACGCCTGTTAGCTTTAAGCTGCAAATAAAATGGGACTGCCCTCTCCTAGCTAGGGCTGCCCGGGGGGGGGGGGCAAGTGGGGCAATTTGCCCCGGGCCCCACAGGGGCCCCCACGAGAATTTTTCGGGGCCCCTGGAGCGGGGTCCTTCACTCGCTCCGGGCCCCCCGGAAAACTCCCGTGGCGCCCGGGCCCCCGGAGCTTCTTCCGCAGCAGTTCGGCGGCGGGGGGGGGGGTCCTTCCGTCCGGGACCCGCTGCCGAAGACCCCAGGCCCCCTGAATCCTCTGGGCGGCCCTGCTCCAATCTAGGGTGACCAAATAACAAGTGTGAAAAATCAGGACACTTGGGGAGAGGTGGGGGGAAGGATAGTTGCCTATATAAGACACAACCCCTAATGTTGGGATGGTCCCAATAACAACAGGACATCTGGTCACCCTACTGCTATCCCAGTTTGCCAGGCTACCAATCTCTCCCCTCCTAGACACTCATTTCTTTCCAAAGTACCCACACAACGGGAATTTTTCATAATTTAAAAAGAAAAACTTGAAATGATACCAACTTCTGGACTCCCCATCAGGGGCGGCTCTAGCTTTTTTGCCGCCCCAAGCAGGGCAGGCAGGCTGCCTTCGAGGGTGTGCCGTTTCCGCAGCTTCAGCGTACCCGCTGCCGAATCTGCGGGACCGGCAGGCCTCCTGCAGTCATGCCGCCGAAGGCTACCTGACTGCCGCCCTAGCAGGGACCGGCAGGGCGCCCCCGGTGGCTTGCCGCACCAGGTACGCACTTGGAGCGCTGGTAACTGGAGCCGCTGCTGCTCCCCATGAATCCCTCCTTCTGTGGACTAGATCGTGGGCGGCTAAGATACCTTCAGGGCAGAGTGCAGGCAAGGGTGAGGTGAGAAGGACAAAGATGTTTCTAAGCCACCAGGAACCCAAAAGTATCGATTTAAGGGTTCCAATAAAATAGGATCTGAATTTGTATATCAACCCTGCTTTTGCTTTATCAGCATAACAACTCAGCCAACAAGATATTGCTAAAATGAAGCCACAGCAAATCACTTCTGCTTTGACACATCTCCAATGTGCTCATGTACAATGGTGACCTGACACCATCAGATAAGAAAGAAAGCGCATGGCTATTTTAATTCTAAAAAGTGTTGTGTTTTTCCTCCGTTTTTCTTCAATGTACAAAAACTGATCTTTGGATCTATAGAAAAAGATCACATCACTGTATTTATATTATGTCACAGAGAATTCCGTTTTTTAAAACATACTATTCACAAAGTACAAGATGATAGCCAGTCATAGGCCTTGTTAACTTGGTTACACACTGTTTTTTGTCCTTAATAAATTGCTTTAATTTAAAAAAAGGAGTTGCAAAGTTTCAAGAGGTATATCTCTTTAATGTGGGCAAACTTTTTGGCCTGAGGGCCACATCGGGGAATAGAAATTGTATGGTGGGCCATGAATGCTCACAAAATTGGGGTTTGGGGTGAGGGAGGGGGTGCGGGCTCTGGGGTGGGGCTAGGGATGAGGAATTTGGGGTGTAGGAGGGTGCTGTGAGCTGGGACTGAGTGGTTCGGAGGGCGGGAGGGGGATCAGGGCTGGGGCAGGGGGTTGGCACATAGAGAGAGGCTCAGGGGTGCAGGCTCCAAGCGGCGCTTACTTCAAGCGGCTCCCGGAAGCAGTGGCATGTCCCTTCTCTGGCTCCTATGCGGAGGCGTGGCCAGGCAGCTCTGCACCTTGCCCCATCCACAGGCACCACCCCTGCAGCTCCCATTGGAGCCAGAATGGGGCTATGCCGCAGCTTCTGGGAGCTGCGTGATGTGGCCCCGGCCCTGTGACCCGGCCTGAGTGGGGCTGAGCCATGTGGTGCAGCCCGAACCCTGCGCCCTGGCCAGAGTGCCAGGGCAGAGCTGAGCTGTGTGGTGCAGCCCCCGACCCAGCACCCACGCCGGAGCGGGGCCGAGCCGCATGGTGCAGCTCGTGGGCCAGCTTAAAACGGCTCACGGGCCGGATCCAGCCTGCAGGCTGTAGTTTGCCCACCCCTGTCCTATGCTGTACATGCGTGTGAATCTCTCATTGTGCAGGATATAGGACCAGAGACAGAGATGCCAACAGACAGCCTGAACTGTAAGAAGAAAGCAGTCGAGTCTAGACCAAATAGAGAGGATCTATGGGAAGAGAGAAAAGTGAGGGAGAACTTCATAGGGCGTGAAAGATGAAAAGCCCCTTGAGATGAGAAAAAGAATGTGGGGCATGGAGAAGGTGAGAAATAGGGCCTTAAGGAAAGGGAAAGACAGATCCAATGGAGGTAGAAAGGATAATTGCTCAGGGGAATTTTATTCCATTATACTCTATTAACAGATGTCTGCACTGGTTCCTTCTTCTTGTCCCAGATGTCATCGCTAGGAACCCCTGGAGACTCTGCACTCTAACTAGAATCCAGGGTAGACATAAAAAGTCTGAAATTTGATTTCAAAATCAAGTAACAAGTTGGACTTTTTTATAAATAATAAAAAAATAGATATCTGGGGTTCTTTATTGTAGGGCTTTACATTTTTGCAAAGTTGTGGGAGTGGTGAGAGCAACACTTTAAGAACTCCATGCTGAAAAGTGTGAACTCTCAGAGATTTGTTACCAACAAAAGGCAACACATGCTCTGGGCCTGGCCCTCCTCTGATTTAAGTCAAAGGAAAGCTTTAAGTTAGGAAGGATACAGATGTGTGTTTAGTGGAGCTTTAGTGAGAATGTTGGGAGCACAGGCCATAGGGAATAGCAAGAAAAGTCAAGAATGTTATACTAGAGCTGATCGAATCATGGAATTTATGTTTTGTGGGAGCATGTGGGTGCTCTGGACTGTAGAGTCATTTTTTTGCTTTGTGACCCAATGACTATTTCACTTAATAGTCATTGGGCCAGAGAAAGAGAGAGTGAGAATGACTCTGTAGTCCAGTGATTAGGGTACCCACGTGGAAGATCTGGGTCCAGTATTCTTGCTCCAATCACTCTTTCATTATTTATCCACAATGGAACTTCAACAGGAGACACTGAGGAGGCCCCCACATCAGACTGTCCCAGAGTTTAGTGATTAGAGCACTCTCCTGAGAGGAAGGTGACCCCTGTACAAATACTTTCTCCTCCTCTGGCAGAGGGAGAAGTTGCACTTGCACATCCCAAGTGAGTGCTCTAACCACTGAGCTAAAAGTTATAAAGTGGGTACCCCAATCACCCCATTTTGTATGGAGTGAGACAGGCACATAACGTGTTCCTGCAAGAAATGGCTTAGGCACCTAAGCCATCTGACTGTTCCTGAATTGCTAAGCAGAGATAGGTCCCTGTCTGTGAGAGAAGGGTGAGGCTTAGCACACACCCCTGTTGTTGGCATAACTTAGGTGGCTCCCCACTTAGCCTTCTGGCTTTTGTGGATTGCATTCCTAGGCGGCCTCTCCCTGTGCATTGTATAGTCTAACTTGGCTTTGTGGATCACAGTGTTGTTTCTGTGATTTTCAGGGCACTTCAAAGTTAGGTTGCAACATGTAACTAGATTGTATCTCTTTCCCTAAGGTGATGGAGTGCATAGACTCTTATTGGGATTGGCAGAGGTTAACAGACTATTTTTTCTTCTTTTTTATTTTTTAAGTAAAGGAATGATCACAGCTGCTAAATGCTGGGGTTGTCAGAGTAGCAGAGATGGGCCAGCTGGGATGAATCACCCAGTAACACTATAAGAATGTTGTCTTGGCAAGTACTTGGGTTCCTCTGAGTTAGGAACTTGGGCCTCCTCAGGGGAAGTAGAAAATTGCTAGCTGGCAAGTATTTCTGTTTGCTTCAGCAATGTCAACTTTTGTTGCACAAACCCTTTTTTGGTTAAATTCATGTATAAGCTAGAGTGAAGGCAGTCCTTTTTTACCTCTCATTGCAAACCATTCACTGGGGGAAGGTGGTGTTTGTTTTGATTGCTTTCCAGAAAACCTGGTCACATAATTTACTTAGCCTTAAAAATCCTTTGGTGTTGTCACACATTCACATTATGCTACTTTTTTATTTTTATTTTTTTGGGGAGGGGGGTTGGCCTACTGCTCTATAAAATCTCAGAGTCTCAATCATTTTTCAGTAGTATTTCAGTCTCTCTTGCTCTTATTTTTTTAAACCCTCTGCATCCTTCTGGTAGATTTTAACAGTGGGCTAGAATTTGAGTTCTGATGCTGAGCAACAATAGGAGGTGAAGTCAAAATAGTTCTAGGAACAGCAGAAGAGATTGCAGCAGCATTAGAAGGTGGTCATAGATCCTGTCTGTTGCTTCTACTTTTCAATCTTTCATTTCACTTAGTGCAATTTGCTCCTTTTATTGTACAACACATGGATTTAATTAGTTGCTTTCTATGTTTGAGAGCTGCTCTGTAGATCGGAATAGTAACTGATCAGTAACCTGAGCAGTAGTAAGTCCTACCCTACCTTGGAAAAGCTGAGAAGTTGGAGACTCTTTTTCTCCAATTTAGATAAAATGTACTAGAAGTTCTATGGCATTTGCTCAACCACTTCAATGAGGATGGAAGGTTCAAAGGAATTCTACAGAGTACGGGTTTCAAGGAACAATTGTTAATTATTATTCCTTTATACAAGTTAACTTTTTATATTTGCTTGATTACAAAACATACACAAGATTTGCTTTGATAATTATGCAGCTAGGCCAATAAAGTTAGCAAGTTACAAAATGTCATTGATCTAGCTAATGCTCTTGTGCTGCTTGGAAGGTGAAGGCAGTAAATAAATGACAAATATTATTAGGGCATTCAGAGAACAAAAAGAATGAGTCGCATACCGTTTATTGATTCGACATAAAACAATAGAAAGATGCAAAATATGTCAGGAACAAAGGTTGCACAACAAAGATCCATTATGACCTCACTGGCACCTAATCGACCTTGGCACAGGATCAGGGCTGTCCCTGGGGGGTGCAGGGTCTGGGACACATCAGCCTCCCCACTAGTCTCCTTGCCCTCTGCCTGGTGCACCTGCCTGCCGCTCACCTCCTTACCCACCGCTCGCCTCCTCACCCCCCTCCTACCTGCTGCTGGCCCCCTCACCCACCTGCCTGCCGCTCGCCTCCCCACTAGTCTCCTCACTGTCTGTCCGGTGCGCCCCCCCCGTCCGACTGCCGCTCTCTTCTTCACCATCCGCCCGCCTCACTTCCCCGCCTGCCTCCTCGCCTGAATATCGGGGCAAATGGCGTCCTGATCATACATCGGTCGGGTCACGGGACAAAGGGCTAAATATTGGGACAGTCCTGATTTTATCAAAGTGCCGGGTCGCCCAAAGCACGGGGCCCAGGCGGTTGCCTCAACTCGCCCTACCCCACGGGACGGCTCTGCACAGGATCATAGAATACCAGGGTTGGAAGAGACCTCAGGAGGTCATCTAGCCCAACCCCCTGCTCAAAGCAGGACCAACACCAACTAAATCATCCCAGCCAGGGCTTTGTCAAGCCGGGCCTTAAAAACCTCTATGGAAGGAGATTCCACCGCCTCCCTAGGTAACCCATTCCAGTGCTTCACCTCCTAGTGAAATAGTTTTTCCTAATATCCAACCTAAACCTCCCCCACTGCAACTTGAGATCATTACTCCTTGTTCTGTCATCTGCCACCACTAAGAACAGTCTAGATCCATCTTCTTTGGAACCCCCTTTCAGGTAGTTGAAAGCAGCTATCAAATCCCCCCTCACTCTTCTCTTCTGCAGACTAAACAATCCCAGTTCCCTCAACGTCTCCTCATAAGTCATGTGCTCCAGCCCCCTAATCATTTTTGTTGCCCTCCGCTGGACTCTTACCAATTTTTCCACATCCTTTTTGTAGTGTGGGGCCCAAAACTGGACACAGTACTCCAGATGAGGCCTCACCAATGCCGAATAGAGGGGAAATGATTACATCCCTCAATCTGCTGGCAATGCTCCTACTTATACAGCCCAAAATGCCGTTAGCCTTCTCGGCAACAAGGGCACACTGTTGACTCATAGCCAGCTTCTCATCCACTGTAACCCCTAGGTCATTTTCTGCAGAGCTGCTGCCTGGCCACCCGGTCCCTAGTCTGTAGCAGTGCATGGGATTCTTCCATCCTAAGACTCTGCACTTGTCCTTGTTGAACCTCATCAGATTTCTTTTGGCCCAATCCTCTAATTTGTCTAGGTCCCTCTGTATCCTATCCCTACCCTCCAGCGTATCTACCACTCCTCCCAGTTTAGTGTTATCTGCAAATTTGCTAAGGGTGCAGTCCACGCCATCCTCCAGATCATTTATGAAGATATTGAATAAAACCAGCCCCAGAACCGACCCTTGGGGCACTCCGTTTGATACCGGCTGTCAACTAGACATGGAGCCCTGGATAGTGGTAAATATTTCAACAGTGTCTACTTCTAATAGATTATTTCTCCAAGTATCCAGAAGTCCTTTGTTTACCATACAAATCAGCCAATACTGTGATTACAAAATGAAAAGCCTTGTTTGAAAGGCATGCCACACCTGGAAAACTATTAGGTGCCACTGTTCCTTTTGCGAGCATAGAAATGTGTAATGTGGGGTATGCAGCTCGGCCATTCCAGCCCAGGGTAAGCACAATCTAAAATAAGGGCTGAGAGAATTAGTTAAATCAGCGTTTCACAAAATAATTATATCAGGCAAGGAAGAGATTAGAAATGTGACTGTCTTGAAGCACTTTCCAGCAAGAGGTATTGATGGACAAAATGCTGAAATAGTTTCTGATATATGGTGCTACAATCCAGAACACTGCAAAGAGTTGATGCAAAACTAAGACTGTGACAGGGAAAAAAGTGTAAGATACTATGACCAAATGGCCAGGCTACTGCCTGTTTTCTGTCATGGGGATCCAGTGTGAATTACAGTACAGAGCTGGCAGTGTGGAACACAGAGAGTCATGAGTCTACAGCCATGGTCATAGTACATTGACACATCTACTAGTGGGAGTTAAAGACACATTAGAAGGCACATATGAGCGGGGCATACATTACCAGTAAGAGAAACACAGCCTGCCAACTGTATCTGAATAGCCACCTGAATAGTGTCATGAACCATCGCAAAACATCCTGTTATCATACTGTAACCCTCTCACCAGAGGGCATGTCAGCCACATCAAATATCACTGACATAAATTCACCTGAAGAGGGTATTAGCTATAGCTATCGTGCACTTATAAATACTTTATATTGCATCAGCAGTAAAGGCTGAAATCCAGTTGATTAAGTGCTAGTAACTTCTGACCCACAACTATTAAGACTTTCATGGATCAAGTGTGATGCCAGAGACGCTGATTGTTGATATACTGTCACTTATTGGAAATGGAGTAGAGGAGAGAAGTGTTTTGTTGAAATGTAAGAGAGAGATGTGGTGTTGTGCATTACTACTTTAAAATCCAGGGTGTGGGGCCAGCATCTCAATGCATCCTGCTGATAGAAGAGTCCAGATTCAGGCACAAAGAGTTTTGCTCCAGTTGAGCTATTGAATTGACCTGTCACTCTGGTTCTAGTTAATAAAGTGTTTACTGTTTCATAAGTTGATCGTGGACCTGAGTGAGCCTTCATTGATAGGTTGAATGACTGTGCCAAAGGAGTTCTCACAAAGCTTGCTGGAGTCAACTACACAGGTGATGAATAAAACATATCATGTACATCAAGTAGAACAGTGAGGGTATGACCTCAGGATTGAGGCCTTTGGCACACACACTTTTCAATCCTGCCAGATACCTCGGGTGAATCAGTGACCCTGTTTAACCCCCCACCCCTACCCACATTAGAAGCAGTAGTGTAGAACAGTTGTTGTGTGACTTGTTGTGGATGAGCAAGACCAGGATCAAGCAGGGGCTGCAAGGTACATGATCCCATGCACTTATAAAACTTACATGGAGTATAAGCAATAGAGAGAGAGCAGATTTTTGCCTATTAATTAATTATATTTTGCTGGTATATAAACAGGAATAAATAGTTAGCTATAGTGAATCTTGCTCTCATGTACATGGTTGAACTGATGACCAGATTTGGAGACAAGAAGGAATTTTTCCTATGCCTTATTGGCAGCAGGCTTGTTTTCTCATCTGGAGCAGTGTTTCTAAACCTTTTCAGTTTGGCAGCACCTTACTCAAAGTCAAAAATTTTCATGACCCCTTTACATTTGCTATAAAAGTAAGAATAAAAAATGTATCGATTATAAGACTATAGAATTTGTGTGTGTGTTTTGAGAGGTTGACAGGGCAAACTTGACCTGTAAAGGTAAAGATACATGGAGAGTAGGGGAGAGCCTCATATTTTTCATTTTAGATTGTCAATACCTTGTGACCCTCCTGATTGCTTTTCCTGACTCCCCCACCCCTCCCAGGGTAAGCAACCCACTGGCTGAGAAATGCTGATCTAGAATATTGGTCATGCATCATCTGACAGCATCATGAGTGTTTATCAAAAACATGGTGGATTTCTTGTAATTGCAAAAGGGTGGGCACTGGTGGACCTAGGTCTTTCCCGTGTCCTTTTTCTTATTTCTAGTTACTAGCAACTTGTTTGCCATTTGTTTGTTTTTCCTAGTGTTGCTATTTTCATCTTGCGTGTTGATGCTCAGGCATTCAGTGATAGTCCTGTGAAGCATCGTTGGGTACCATTGGAACACACATTATTAGACTATTTCTGAGGTACGTGGAGGCCATTCCTTATCTACTGAGATAAAAATAATAACAGTAATACTTTGCACTTTTATATAGTGCTTGCTATCTATAGATCTCAAAGTGATAGTCATGTGAGACTAACGTATGGTAGGTGCTGCTGTTGAAGTCTCCAGGAGAGTAGGCTGATGGAGTTTACTGAAGGAGGAGAAGGCATGTTCCAAAGTCAGTGCCAGAGGCTAAATATCTCTGTTTACTTTGCTGGAAACACCACCAGCGAAGGTGCCCAGACACCATTTTGGCATGTGCATTATAAATGCATAGTTAGCTAGGAGGCTGTCAGAATGGTGGCATGGGAGCAGTATTCTTTGCAGCTGAGTATTGTCCTGTACTACCTGGGACACTGTTTCCTCGTCTGGTGACTGCTTCGTTGTTTTTTCCTTCATCTTTGTTTTTCAGTTAGAGAGGTAACTACCTGCTTTCTTTCATGTGTTATTTCAGTTCTATTTTTATCTAGCATCTATTTATATTACAGCTTTTCTGCAGATTGTGTTGTATTCTGCTTTAGGTTTGCTTCCAAAGTTGTTTGATATTTCAGAAAAGTGGCATTGCAGCATTTAGGGATGTTATGGCTCATATAATGTCTTTCTGATGCTCTTAAAATCTTACTAAGAATGCTAAACTTCATCTTTAGAGGAGCTATACTTTTCAGTTTACTAGAATAATGACATTTAGAGATGTCATCAAGGGTTCCCACTTTAAGCTAAAACACATCCTGCTCAAGGGGCTTACAGTGCTCTGACTAAAAGGCATGTCTATGCTGTTCCCTTCACACACACAGCTAGAGCAGTGCAAACAATTATAAAAAAAGGTGAGAACATTTGGGTTCAGCTCACTGTTACTGGGGTCATCCTATTTGTTTTTTTGCCACTATTTGTATGACTACTGGTTCATTTATAACAACATCCACAGATGGCAAAAGTTTTGAAAACTTTAATACAAATTAGATTTTGCCAGAAATGTTATATCAGAAATTCTCCATTATAAAAACTCTTTGTTGATTAGAAGGTAGAAAGGAAAGGAGGGAGGTTTAGGAGCAGAAGAAGTGAAGCTTTACAAAATAAGACTGCAGTGAGCAGCTGTGGCAAAAAAGTGGAGGTGAAGTGTGCCGTGCCACTACTTGTGTGTATCTGTCTATCTCCATCTAGGTTTTTGTACCACACCCATCACCTCACTATCCGATTCACTGGGAATGGCAGTATCAGGGTAACTAATCTGGCAGTATTTGAGATCCCATATTTCCTGGATAATCTGGCCATCTGCATGGAATGGAGACTGGACCTCAAGAGGGGGAATGATTTCTGTATCACATATGCACTCTGATAACACCTGGGAAAGGGGCAGCCAGAGGTGTATGCTATAGAGCACCAGGATGGGCAACCCCTGCTCTGACCACTAGGAAACGTTGGGCCAGACTCTCTGCTGCATCCAGCATCTCCTGGGTCCAGCTGTGGGGCAAAGGGCATACTGTCAGGGATCTGAATATGGCTTCCTGATTCACTTCCAGACCCCAGGCACGGATTAGAACAGCCATGGGGCTACCTTCACTCACACCAAGTGTCAATGGTCCCCAAAGGACTGTCTGTCAGCTGGGGATTGCTGGAGCACATTGCACTCTAGCCACACCCTCAACATGCCCCCTCTGTTCAGGGCTGAAAGAAGAGTGGCACAGGTGTTGGCTCTGAGGCCACTGGGGACTCCCCCAGGGCAGGGGAATTCCCAGCTAGGAGGTTGCCGTCAGTCTCTGCTCCCTTTGTGCTGCCCAACAGTGAATCTGCCCCACTGCGTCTTGGTATCAAATGGACTTTATTTTGGCGTTGGGCGTCACTGTGGAAGTGAGGCGCCTTTTTTTCTTCTTCTCCTGTTTAAACATTTCATTTCACCGTAGCAATGGAAATCCTGATTTTAAAAAATGGTGGGGAAATGAGACCTCTTCATTTCTTTACTCTCGCCGCTCCCTTCGGTATTTCTGGAGAACAACAGTGGCGCTTGTTGCTTGAGAACACCCACTTGCACTAGCTCGGTGAGGTCATGCTAATACATAAATGTCACTTCAACCATGCCGTCAGTATTGGGTTAAAAAAATTACAGAACAGAGTTGTTAAGGAAGGTTGTTTCTGTGACTCATGGTTATTGACATGACTCATAGGCCCTTTGATATGTAGGTTGTGAGCTCTAAATAGTAAGCTCTAGCAGAAAGGCAGAAGAAGCAGGAAATTGGCTTATTCTCTTTGAGAACTCTATTCTCAGGCATGTCAAACTCATTCACAGACTCCCTATGTGAAAGTGCTGTACTTTGTGTGTTTTGGATCAGATACAAAGGATGCACTGAGGAATTATCTTATACAAATAAAATGGATGTAGCTCTTGTTTCCCAGTCACTTGCACAGCCAGCATTGCACCTGCACAGGATCTCTGGGAATGCTTCATAATGAATATAATTGCTTGGGTGGCAATGAACAGCATATGAACAATACTTAAAGCTGTTGCACCATGGCCACATCCTTGCGGAACCACTGGGATAGCACCAGTGTAAATACCAACAGTGCAGCATATCCACATGCTGCTTTAGGCTTAGGACCATTGCATTTTTGCCCTGAGACCCACATTTTACACTAGTGCAGTTAAACTGCCCTCTGAATATGTATCCCCAATTCCCAGCTCCCTGAAGTAGTGGGAAGACCTTCTGAGGTAATTTTGGAGAGGGGAATTGAGAGAAAAGAGAGGAGTTCCCTGAAGTTCCATAAGTTCCCTGAAGCTGGCACCATTTCCTGGTCCTTTTCTCAAAATGGAGGCCAGGGTGAATGCTCAGTGTTTGTTCCTTGCTCATCAGGAAAGGTTTCTGCAGGAACTTCAGACAAGCAGGCAGCTGCAGTCAGGCAGTGGAAGCTGGTGTGCCTGTGGAGAGCCAGAGACCAAGGCGAGCATCTCACAGAGCTATTTGCAACTGTCTTGCACCTTCCAAGTAGATAGCTGCATGTACTCAAAGATGATGTTCGTTGGGTGGAGGGCTGCTTCTGGGTCCAGACCACAACCATAGACTGGTGCGACCAAACTGTACTTGAGATCTGGAAAGAGCAGCCATTCATGGTGAAGATGGAGAGTTTTCTGTAGCTCTGGTTAGCTGGCCCCAAAACTGCACCACCAGACCATAAGGATGAGAGCCATCCTCACTGTGAAAAAGAGAATGGCAGATGTCCCAAAGGGAACTGGCTGTCCCCAGTAGTTAACAGCCTGTTAGTCACATTTTGGGGTTGGGAGATCTGCAGTAAGTACTGTTGTGTTGTGATAGAGGTTTTGAGGACAATGCATAGTGTAGTGTAGTGGCATATGAACAAGGTAGCAAGTGTGTCTGGGAACACTGATTAAGCAGTAAGGGGCTCCTGGATTATGTAGGAGCCACTGATCAAACCCAGGTGTCCACTATGGTGCCTCTCACCAACATACCCTGTATGGAGTATATTAAACAGAAAGGGTTTATCTAGGACTTAGTGGATCATCATAAAGTGTTCACTGGCCAGGCAAAGTGCATGGTGCGAGAATTTCTGAAACTTCTGAACTTTTAAAGGGGGAATTCTATCCTCACTGAACAACATTGACCTCAGTGGTGTTTCTGTCCACATTGTGATTCTGGGTGACCTGGTATGCCTCTTTGGCCATTGCTAATGAAACCTCTTCCTGATTAAACACAGCTAGACATGTGCAGATTCAATTGTACATTCACCTGTAGAACATGAGTAGAGTTTACACTTGGGAGACCTAAAGCAAGATGAACTCTGAATCACAATAAATGTTTAGTGATGAAGGTAGTGATTCTCATGTATGCCTCCTGCATTCAGCTTAACATATGTGAAAGAACAAGTGAGGTTTTCAGTGTAGACTAGACTGCCCAGGAAACCAGACTGGCATCTATCTATACACAGCTGGCAGATTCACCTGAATTTGTTCATACAGCTAGTAGGCTGAAAAAATCAGAAATGCTTTATGCACACAGCCACACTGATGGTGAGGAACTGGGCATAAAGCAGAAGTGTAACACATTTTGATGATCAAGATCTCTTTATTTGTATGCTGCAGAGATTTCTGGAGGAGGAGATGGTACCAGGTAGTGATGTATTATGATGGATGGTTTTATGATGGAATAATTTTGTATAGAGGATTTATTTATGGAAGAGTGAACTTGTATTTCTATTCCCTTACAAAAACTTAATTAAATTAGAGTTAAGGTTGATCAGCTACATTTCCAATCAGCATAATTGATACAAATCAAGGAAATCACCAGTTTAAAGCCATCTTAATATTCACAGTAACTTCAATTCACGTGCCTCAACACCCACAAGCATTCACAGACTCTTCACCTCCATAACAAACTTCCATTCACTGCCCACGTACATCCACCCACACTGCACACGTCCAATTCCTTTAAATCACACTCAGATGTACCAGTTTAAATACTGACTTGGAATGATAAATACATTACTGTATATACTTTTACTGTGCAAGTGTATCTGCTAGCAACATATCTCCTCAGGATGTAACTAAGCTTGTGCATTTGAAAATAGTGGTTTGAACCACCTTTGAACCACTATCTTTGAACCACCCCTTCAGCTAGTGCAAATCAACATGACTCCATTGAAGTCAGTGGAGCTATACCAGTTTATACTCATCTGAAGATTGAGCCCATGTGTCTGCTTGCTAAGGACCTTTTCATCTCAGTTCCCTAATCCAAAACTTTACAGCATGCAGTTTGGAAGCACACTAGACTAAGATGATTACATTCTTAATTTGGTCTTTATTCACTTTTTTTTAAAAAAAAAAAAGCTCTTTGGGGACCTAGTCTCATGTCACTTACTTGGCAAGTCACTTGGTTTTCATGAAACTTAGATGAGAAAAGGGCATAATGGAGCTCTTTTATCTACAACACACAGACTTGGTATTCTACCAGCCAGAGTACTGACTGTAGTTTGGTCAATGCTATAAGAGCTGGGACTGACCCACTGCACATAGAGTGAAAAGGACCAAATAAGCAATTCTCCTGGAAAAAAATCAGGCATACTGAATAAGTCAGTAGTGACCCTGAGCAAAATAAAGTGAAATTATCTCATTACATACCAATTAATGCTAAAGAGATTCCCTATTTTTTCAACAGCAGTAAGACTTCAAATTTGAGTCCTTGAGACTTCAAACAACAGCATTTGTAATGATGCTGAACACTGAAATATATACCTAGCCACTTCCTCAAATGCCTATACTTGGTGAAATAGTCATCTATGAATCAAGGTCAAGGGCAACAGTAAATAAGGGGCAACATCCAGCTGTCAGAAAGAAATAGAAAAGGGACATATCAATGAACATTTTCATAATATTTTTGCCTTTTGCTTCAATTTGACTCAGCTGTGTGTTTCATTACAACCCATTTGATGCAACATCCAATGTATTTTTGTTTACGCTTGAGGTTTTGCCCATTTGTTTAAATTGGCCCCTGTACCATAGCCTGTGTGTGGTTGGGGTAAGTTATTTACTTCCTCTGCTTAGGGATGTCAGACAACATATTAGTCTCAGCCTAGGAAAATAGAAAAGGTTAATTCTTCACTGTCTTTGCTTATGGTTTATATCAGATCCACAAAAAAGGAGAATCCTCCTGGCCATATTTGAATTTCCCAACTTTTGATAGATGCTCAAAATTGCATCTCAACATCAGCATGCAATTATGTTACGCTAATATCCATAAGCCAGCATGTGGCGTAGTAGTCAATGGAGCTGATTTACACCTGCTGAGGATTTGGCCGTATATTTCTAATCAGCTGTGTAAAATATACAGGGATAGCCAGAAATCTAAAAGATCATTAGAGTTCCCTCACTATGGATCCTGACTTCCTTCTCCTCTCTGAACAATCCAGTGTATTTTATTAAATCAGATGTTTTCAGCTCCTGTTCAGCATGAAGAAGTAATTAAAAAACACTTTGCTTTTTATTGTCTATGAGTGTCTGAAAATGAGAGTTTAGTACTGTTAGAATGGTATGTATCGACTGCTCTGGAGAATGGTCGTTATTGTATCTAGGGAAATGCAGTAGAAAGAAATTAGAGAGGCGTTCTGCAGAATATGTACTAAAAGCACTTGTACAATACATTATGTGTGTACTTAAGCAGCCCACTCAGCACAGCCTGCATAAAGAAGAATATAAAGGAAAAACTAACTAAATAAAATAATATGTATTTGTATTGAATTGGCAAAGAGTCACCTGATCTTTTATCTAGTCTGGAGAGCCACAATAATTGGATTGGCCTACATGCCAGTGTTCAGTATGAAAGCCAGGTTTTCAAGGCTGATGTGACTATAGATCTATTTTAATAGAATCTTCAGTTTATTGTATTACATGCAATTCTTGTATTGAAGGTTTTATCAATGCTTCTTTCTCTATGGCAGCAAGCACAAACCCAGTGAAAATACAGACAAAATATAATGTGTGGGGATTGATTCAATCTACAACCAGAGTGCACATCTGTGCATAAATTAGACAGCTATACGGCAACTGGTATTCATTGCTGTGAGTGTAAAATCAGAAAGATGCAGTACCTGTGCACACATGG
Organism: Trachemys scripta elegans; assembly: GCF_013100865.1. Lineage (NCBI taxonomy): Eukaryota > Metazoa > Chordata > Testudines > Emydidae > Trachemys > Trachemys scripta. The sequence goes on along the minus strand of NC_048303.1, from coordinate 92,783,518 downwards.
GTGGGAGGGACTTGATTTATGTAATGAGTGCACATAGCAATATCGCACTTAGGGATCATTCCTGATCATTCTGCTATGCAAGGGTGCAGAAGAGTTTCACTTGTTAGGCTGATGATGAGGAATAAAAGGATTTATGAAAGACACCTGATTGATATTGTTGATCTCTACAGTGGACTGCAGTGGAGTTCTGGCTAACAACATATTGCCAATTCACTTTAAGATTTTTTTTTTTTTTTTGAAGATAATATTATGGGTTGGGTTAAATCTCACTGAAGCTGGTGGATGTAACAATCGCTTTCCATTCAGCATAAGTGTAAAAAAGCAATTGAGTTCTTTATGGAAACAGATAGCTGAAACAATAGGAGTACCACCCAAAACACAGACACATGGCTAGGCTTGAGTAGAAGCTGAACCATGTGGCCCAAGGGTTTCCTTGGAGACTGATATAGCAAAGGCAGAGGCCAGGGCATTGATTTGTGGAGGTGTGTGAGGGAGAGAGAAAAGCAGCAAGAAACACCACAGAGCCAGAGCAGGCACAGTGAAGGAGACAGAAAGCCAAGGAGACAGCAGAATAAGTACTGGGAGCATGGCCCTGAAATAAAGCCTAGACAGAATGTTTGGCTACAGTGCTGGCTGAAACTGAGAGCAAAGAAACTGTCTCATATTGTTTGCTTCCTATTTTGTTCACGAAAACAGGACTTCGTGTACATTCTTTGTAAATAAACATGATGGCATCAAAGAAATACCTGACAACATCAATTTCTCCTACTATTGGAAACAACTTGCAAGACCTCAAATATTGGCTAACCACTTGGGTCGAAAAGGGGCAGCAATAATATGCTTCTGTGTAGTGGCTGTTTAGAGACCAACTTTCCATGGTAGCTGGCTGCAAATCTGGGTTTCTGAACTATTTCATACACTGAATACTGCCTGAAAGCCACTGTGATGTCAGAGTTAAACTGGGTTTAGTGTGGGCAGGGCTAATTTAACACGCGTTAGTCATCACACTTATGCTACAAATGCAACTGCCAGAAAGACTGGATTCATTGGCACCTACACGAGCCATGGCCCTTTTCTAACCTGCAGTCTGCCTCTGACTAAGGGGATTGCCAACATCTCAGTTGTTGCACCTCACCGTGTCACCCGTTACATTGCCAATGAACTGAGAATTGTATTTTCTCCCAAGATTTCTTTAGATGAGAAACAATTTCTGCCTAATACACATAATAATAACATGATCCTGGATGAAATCCTATAATTGTTTAAAGGATTATTGCCTTGTATAGATTAGCTGAGCTGCATTCTCGTGATTTATAGCTAATATTTGAGTCTTCAAATACAGGTTTGAAACATTATTCAATGGCAATTTTGAGATCAGATCGATTCTGCTGGACAATTAATTCTAAATAAGGGATTTAATTTACTCTCCTTTATTTTATTCCTGTAGCACTGCCTCTGGAATTAGGTGTCTTAGTTATTGGAATTGCTTGCTTTTTATAAATGTTTACATTTTAAAACTATCACAACACACACATTTATCAAAAACAACAACACACACTATTATTAACGGAACAACAGCAGAGAAGATGTGAATGCCTCAGAGAAGTGGTAACAGGTTACAGTCTTTCACCCTAGATCAGTAATTCAGTTCCAGGCTGCTCACTGATTTTTTTTATTCTTTGATGGTGGTATGGTGGCCCGGGAAAAAGAATTTGTGGTCTCCTTCCAGATCTTCCCAGAAATCACCACCATTGAAACTGGCAACCCTGCTGACAGTCTCCACAGAGGGGTCAAGAACTGAATGCATGGACGCTATATGCTTTGCCTCCAGGAAAGACCAGAACAAGGTGAGATATCAGTTGGGCACATTGCGTTGCAACTACTCCTGCAGGAGACTTGTGAGCACCAGAACTAAAAATGACTGCTGGACAGGCTTTACAGTGTTCAGTACTAACTGCAAAACTTATTTATTCAACTTAGTTTCCTATCAATAAGTTCTTCTCTCACACACAACATTAATAATAACTTTAAAAAAAAATCCTGGATCATCAGATCAGGGAACTGACTTTCATGTGCTGGAAGGAAATGACGGAGATATTGTTTTGTTATTTCTTTGTAAATACTTGAGAGGCATTCTAAAGCAAGAAAACCATATCAAACACAGATAAATTAGATAGCTAGAAAACATTAGGCCTGGAAGCACAAAATAAATTGTTGTTCGGCAATCATGCTTGGCCCAAGGTGCTCAAAAGTGATCCTATATTCAGTGACACAGTTGCAACTGCCTCAACATAACAGAACATGGGCTTCTGCAGTGTCCCTCTCCCAGACCTCCTGTCTGGGAAGCTAAAATACTTTAAGATACAGTTCCCAATACTACAGAGCCTGTACTTAGGTATTGTAGTAGTCCTGTTCTCAGCCGATGCCTTCATAGGCAGAATATTGTGTCCACAAACACATGACAGACATGAAACAGGCCCTCAGAAAGTCTGCTTTATGCTTGCGTCCCATGCAGGTACTGTGTATTGGCCGCAGGGACATTACCAGCTCCTCCTTTTCTCTGTTCAGCAGTTAAAAAGACCCGTTTTGCTATTATAGGCCTAAAAAAATAGAAATCCAGATAATGTGCCGGCATTTTGTTTGATGAGCAGCCCAGGTATAGGACAAATACAAAGTTATAAATTTTATGGCTACATCTGAAACCTCCTTACTCTTACAAGTATTCCCATCCTGGTTGCAAATGGACAAAAGCCAAGGTTTATTAATCACCCTTAATTAAACAACTTTACGTTGTACAGATAGTTACACACACTATCACAGGTTTTTGGTTGAGTGCCCAATGCATTTCCAAACATATCCATCCTCTGTAAAAATTATATTCTGTCCCATTAGCTTTCAGGGTGATAGCCCATTTCATGACTATCTACTTGTAACTCTCATAAATGAACTGCTGACTCCTGTGTCTCTCGACTCCCCTAGGACAGCTGATTTGTTAGTGTGCCTACAATTTTTCTTTCTGTTGGTGTCAGACAGAAGGAACTGAAAGGACTTAGGATCCAGATAGGCCACGGGCAGGTTATTCCATAATTGTCCATTACTGGATTTTTTACTCCTGCTTTTGAAATATCTTGCACTGGACACTGTCAGAGACAGAGTACCAGACTATATGGACCACTAATTTGGTCTGGTTTGGCAATTCCTATATAACACTTGTGTTTAATACCCCTAATCACTTGTTTACATTGTCCCAGCGACTTGGGCATGCTATAGCTATGTGCAACTTAAGTGCTGGTTTTCTGGGTCTAAGCACTGCTGGGGGTTGGAGAATGGGCTTGTCATCGATTCACCCCAACAAGGGTTAACTGGTTAGGCCATATGGTGCAGGGGAAGAAGAAGGCAGACCCATTCTCTCTGCTGCTTAGTGAGGCCCTGTTCAGAGCAGGAGAGATGAATCTGTGTGATCACTGCTTCTTAGATAAGAATGGCCATATTGCATGAGACCAATGGTCCATCTAGCCCAGTATCCTGTCTTCTGACAGTGGCCAATGCCAGGTGCTTCAGAGGGAATGAACAGAACAGGGCAATCATTGAGTGATCCATCCCCTGTTGTCCACACCCAGCTTCTGGCAATCTTTGTGTATTTCTTGCTCAGCTACAGAGACTAAAGGGTCAATACTCCTGTCATTTACTGTTGTGTACATTTTGTCCTCTTTGTAGAAACCTGTCTGACAAAGAAACAACACTGTGTGAGCTGCCTGGTACTTCCTCCTAGAGTGCTGGCTGGATGCTTGCATATGAAAAGTGGTTACAGTTAACATTTGTGACAGAACCAGGGGTGAGAGCACTTTGCAGGGCAGCTTGAATAGATCAAGCAGTTTGCTGGGAGCTATGAACAGCAGACTCATCCATACTAGAGGAAAATCATTAGCTAGTCAATTCCACACAACCAAGAATATTGCTTTTCAAATTTTTGCCAGCATGTGAGAGAGGCTGTTTGTCAGGGTGAGAAATAAACATTTTTCCTATCAGACATATGTGGACAAGGGCATCCAAAAAAGTCATCCACAAATAAATAATTTGGCTTCCTTTGAGTGTGACAGTGTGGAGACAGCAAAGTCTCTGTATCTATTCCTTCTATGTATACCTGAGCTGCATTGTGTCTCAGAGAAAGATACAGATTTTCAGCATGAAAGCAAGTTTCCTGATTGTAATTTGAGATGTTAGAAATGTCCAGCCCAATTACTGAGCTATCCAAAATTTTGTTGCCTCTGGTCACTTCCTACCAACCTGAAACATCTCAGTTTGGGGCATGGTATCAGCTGAGCAGACTGCTCAGTCTCTCAGTGTCCAGTTCAGTTAGCCAGTCTCTCAGGGCTTTCAACACCTCCCCCGACCCCACCCCCAAAAGTGGCGGAAGGAACCCAAGTCCCTGCTGCTAGAGCAGCCTTCACAGCACTATTGCTGCGCCCTGCACAGCTCAGCATCAGCCTTGCTTCATGGTGCCATATGGAGCTCATTGCCCCTCTCTCTTGGGCTACCCAGGTCCTTTTAAAATGCTCTTCCACTCAGAACGTGCCCTGCACCGGTTGAGGGGCAGGGCCTCCGTAGCCCAGTATTGCTTTACTCCCTGCCCTGGGGCCTGTAGACTCTGACACATCTCTGAATTACCATGTGATCGATTTGAGCCATACACAAGACCACAGAGTAATCTCCATGTCTGAGTTCTGCACCAAAGCAAAATAAAGGTGGTATTTTCATGCAATTGCAAAAGTAGTTGAAGTAATTACTGAAGGATAAAGAAGTCATTTCATGCCATGATGTGACTGTATAAGTAATTAGTGAGGTGAACACTTAGCGCAACATTTCCACAGTGATCTTGACGGGAAAAATAGAACCTAATAAACCAAATGAATTATCAACATACAAACAAAGTTGTTTCAATTTCACAAACATTTTCCAGATTGGAAAGCAAGAATTTTGATTCAATCTCCCTATTTTATTATATATACTTCACCCAGTTCTCTCCTGTACTTCATTACTGAGTGGTTTCTTTTAACCCCACATTGGAGACCATTTGGTTTCTTTTATTTCATGATTGTTTTAGATATATAAATACTAGTTTTCAGTGGTGCTGAGCATTGCCATCTCCCCCTCACTTCAGTGTGGGCTACAGGTGCTCAGCACTTCTAAAAAAAACCCCAAGACCCTATTTTTTACATGTATTAAAAGACTTAGGCCAGCATTTTCATAAATCCACATTTAAGTACATTTTGGGGAGCCTAATTTTAGGCATCCATGTCTGCAAATTTTGGTCTTAGCTTGTTATTGTAAAACAGCAGCCCTGCTAGGAACTTGCTCAACTCCTAAAGTTCAGTTCCTCTTTTGATGGGAAACATCTGTTGATTTAATCCTTGTCCAAAGCAGGAGAGAGAACACTTTCAGCTACTTTTACTCAGCTGATGTATTCACTTGGCAACTGAACTTCTGATCTCAGATGAACTGCTCACTGTGATACTAAAAAATGATTGGCCTGGGCTGGAGGAAGTGGGGAGGGGAGGATGGAGGAAGGTGTCCAATGGTGCTGTGGCCACCTGCAATGGGGGATTGTGGGCAGAAATGGTGTAGACCTGAGAAATTCATTTCCTGGCCAGACCGAAGCTAATGTGCTGGTACCTCCTTGTACTGTAAGGTACGGATTCCACTCACCTTAACAACTGGGACTGATCCCTGCTGGCTTTTATGGAGGCAGTGTTTCTTTAGCATGCCTCTGCAGGGGCTGTCATCAAGATGTATTGATGGGTGTTTCTGAGGTGGCTTTTTGGCAGAGAAGATGGTAGCAGCTTGCTGTTACAAACCAAGGGAGACAAGGTCAGCACCACATAGTCATGGGTCCAGTTGATGCTGTCTTCCATGGCAGACCTCCCCCACCCTATTTAAACTGCTGCCCCTGGATTAGGACCACAAGTGTGGGAGGACTACATAATGATGAAAATATGAGAAGACCAGTAGTGGGCTCAGAACTTTTACATGAGGAAGGCCACATTGCTGTAGCTGTGTGAGGCGCTTGTCGGAGTACCAGAACCTCTGGATATGAGAGAGAGGCAATAATGGTCCAGAATGTTGCTATTACCCTGTGGAAACTGATTGTTAGGGATCTGTTGCTGGCAAATCCACTGTTGACACAGTGGTCATGAAGGTTTGCAAGGCCATTATTGCTCTACTGCAACACTGGGTGGTTACATTGGGAAATATCCCCAAAATACTTGTAGGATTTGAATGGATGGGGTTTCAAAGCTACTGCGATCAGCTCCTATAAGCTGTTCCTTTCCAATGTTAAGGCTAAGACTAAAACCCACCCATATATTTTGTAATATTCTTTATAATAACAAAAATAATAATGTGGGAAGGGATTAGTGGACCTTCATCTCTTGATTGTTGTGACTAGTTGTGGCTGTGCAGATAGCTTGTCTTGCTTTGTAGTAATTCAAGGTAACTTTTAGCTTGCCCTAGATCCAGCGGTGTATTATCGCCTAGGCCTAGGGCGGCAAATTTGCTCTTGCCCCTTCCCCAACTCTGCCCCTTCCCCAAATCCCCGACCCGCCTCCTCCCCCAGGCGCGCCGCACTTCCCTCCTTCCACCTTCCTCCCAGGCTTGCTGCGCTGGGAGGGAGGGAGAAGCGAGTTGCAGCGCGCTCGGAGGAGGCAGAGCAGAGGTGAGCTAGGGCCCGTGGGTGCAGGGAGTAACAGGGGGCCGGGAATTGCTCCCCGGCCCACCCCAGGTCACCTCTGCTCCACCGCCGCCGCCATCCCCCGAGCGCGCCGCAACTCCCCTTCTCCCCCCTCCCTCCCAGGCTTGCCGCACGAAAGTTCTGGGAGGGAGGGAGGAGACGCGAGTAGCAGCACGTTCGGGGGATAGTGGAAGTGAGCTGGAGCCGGCGGGCACGGGAGTAACTCTTGGGTGGGGGAGCAGAGAACCACTCCCTGCCCCAGCTCACCCCTGCTCTGCTGCCGCCATCCCCCGAGCCACAACTCCCCTTCTCCCCTCTCCCTTCCCGGCTTGCCGTGGGGGAGCGGAGGTGAGCTGGTGCGGGGGGGCGGAAGGGGGCGGCAATTTTTTGATGGCCTAGGGGCGGCAAATTTGTTAATCCGCCCCTGCCTAGATGTCAGAGTGTGGTGGCCACTGCATGGCACAGAGATGGCATGACTGAGGGTGTTTGTATCTGAACACAAAGTATGTTAACCAGAAAGCTTGTGATTCACAACCAGTTAAATCTTTAGTGAAGACGTAGCCTCACTATATGTTTGTGCAGGGCTGAGCACAAAGGGAGCCGGATCTTGGTTGGGGCCTGTAGGTGCTAACACAATAAAAATAATAACAATAATGACCAGAATGTACTGATCAATGTGCAAATGAACACATGAAATCTTCTTCTCCCAACATTTTGGGAAATATGCTACTATGTTACGCATGCAAGAGAGCCAGTTTTTAAAAGCCTGTCCAGCAACTGCACATACATGATATCTAAGGCTACATTTTAGTCATGGGTATTTTTAGTAAAAGTCATGGACAATAAAAGTCACAGGCAATGAACAAAAATTCATGGCCCGTGATCTGTCCGTGACTTGTACTATAAATACCCCTGACTAAATCGTAGGTGCTCTGGGGGGCTCTGGGGTGCCGCTGCTGCTTAGGGGGGAGGCTCCAGGGGGTGCTGCTGCTTAAGTGAAGAGGCTCTAGGGCGCCACTTCTGCTGTGTGTGTGTGTGTGTGTGTGTGTGTGTAAGGACCGAGATGCTACTGCTTCTGCTCTGGACAGGGGCACGGCCCAGGGCACCGCTGCTGCTCCACTGGGAATGGCTGGCCCAGGATGCTCCAGGGCCACGCCAGGGACCGCTGCTGCTCTGGCAGCCTCTGGGGCCAGCTGCCTGGACCACCCGAGCAGCAGCCGCTGCCCCCGAGGCACCGCAGCTGCTCAGGCAGCCCTGGGGTCAGCTGCACTGGCTACTGCAGAAGTCCCAGAAAGTCACAGAATCTGACTTCCATAACCTCAGTGATAGACTCGCAGCCTTAATCATATCTTAAAGAATCATATTTTCAGTGGAGTTAGTCTAGACTTACTGTGTTGCAAGGGAGAGGAGAATCCAGCTGCCTCTGCGTGCGTGTGTGTGTGTGTGTGTGTGTGTTCCTTTTTCTTATGTAGAGTGACTCAGATTTTCCAACCAATAATTTTAGAATAAGAAAAAAAGAGGAGGGGGACCTCCACAACAGCCATTTACAATGTTTAGGGAAAACATGTATTAATAACATTTTTTAAAAAAGCATACACACATTTCCAACTTGAAATAAGTTTTCCCTCCCCAAGAACATTCTGAAAAATGCATCATTTCCCGTAATTAAATCTCTAAGTTTGTTTAGGAAAGTGCTCTGTACTTCACATTTGCTAGAGGGTTTGAAGGGATATGGCAGTTGCTAAGATAATTACCCATGTTTAATGAAGAACTGAGTAAAAGACACATTTCACATGGATAATTTGTCAGCATGCCATTTCTGCCATTCTCCTCCCTCAACTTTTTATTACACAAAAAAAGGGATTGGGTTTTCTATTTCAATCCCGAATATACATTTTTAAAAAACATAATGCTTGAGGCACTCACTATTTTGATGACTTTTGTTCATTTACATAACGAGAGGTGTCTACTTATATGTTAAAATAGGTCTGTTGAATTATGGGAAAGTATACGTTGATCTGAAACGGTGTATTTTCCTGAGACATTCCTCATCTGATCTCAACGTAAGGATGGGTGAACTGGTTTAGACCATGAGCTTGTCCTTGATTAAATCTAAAATAAGAACTGGCCTCCTACACCTTTATTCGTCCTACAAATAGCAGAACAAGAACAAGACCTTTTATTAAGATTCAGACTTTACATCTTGGAGAGAACTTGCCTGGCTCACTTACCCCTTCTGATTCCCTTGAATTTGGTGGTGGCACTATTCATAAATCTGCCTGTAATGCAACAAATACCAAGAGAAAAGTTACTGAGAACAATGTTACAGGTGAACTCAGCAAGGCTCAGTACTTCTGTGATCTTGGTTAGCGTAGCTGTGAAATAGGGAGAGAGTGACGAGCAACAGGAAAAAAACAGATTGTACACAGGTTTGGATTTATATAACACCATATGCCAGATGGCCTTAGCTCCTGGAGTGACATTTTTCAAAGGTATGAACAAGTTAATGGAACAAACTTTTCCTGATTGAGCTTGTTTCCTCTATGGCACATTAATAAACACTTTAGGTTTTAAGAGGCTTTTGCTTTCATGGGATGTAGGGGAAGTATTATTATCCCCATTTTACAGATGGGAAAAATGAGAGAAAAGTGATATCAGCTTATTGATCCATAAAGCCTACAGTAGTCAATGCCTATTCTTGATATAGCATTGATAGGTTTAAATGCACATAGCGATGCCATCTGGTGACTAAATCTATACATTACACTTAATATTTAGGGCATAAATTCATCAATATATAGATTGGTCGATTTTAAGGCTGGAATGGACCACTGAATCATCTAGTATGACCTCCTGTATAACACAAACCAAAGAACTTCAACTACTTATAAGCCCAATACATTAAGTTTCCCAGTTAAGTTTCCTATTATTTATGATTTGTATTACTCTACAGACTAGGAGCCCCAACCAAGGACCGGGACCCCATTGTCATAGGTGGACATTCTCTTCCCAAAGAGCTTACAGTCTAAATATTTAAATATATATATTTTAGATGGGATGGAATTTTCAAAAGAGCAAATGTAGTTGGGTGTCCAGCTTCCATTGCATGTGAAAATCTCAGGCTTGGGCTTTTCTATCTTTTACACAAACACAGACAGCACCCTGGAGAGCCAGCAATGAATCCCAGTATTTCTATTGTTTGTAATGTCCAAATCTAAGTGATATTTGAATAGTACCTCTATTTGTTGATGTTTGGATAGCAGATTTCATCAGACTCTTAGAGAAAATCATCACAAGAAGAAAGGCATATAGGGGTTTACAGGCATATCAAACTCATTGTAAGAGCCTGCATGGCTAGAACCTGGGATCATGGGGGGTTCTCGACTGCTGAAGTCTCCACAGCCCCCTCCAAAGCTTAGGCTGGGTTCTTGCAGGAGGACTGTGTGAGGCTGGGCTCAGCAGGAAGTACCACCCAGCAGGACCTGAGTGGCACCTCCTAGCAGCCCACTGATTGGCTGGTACCAGTACTTAAACTGGGAAGCTATGATGGGGAGCTGTCTGAGCAACAAGAGACTGCCTGCCTCTCTCTCTTCCTCTGCTTCAGCCTGTGTGTGTGTGTGTGTGTGTGTGTGAAGAGACCCCATACTCTGACTCTGCCTGACTCTTGGTTTGCCCTCTGACCTTCTAGTACCTGACATCCTCCAGATCCTGCTCTGACCACTATGTCTGACCACACACGTCCTGGTCATGACCCTCATTGTGTGAAGAAGGGGCTATATTTTAACAAAGATTTTTGGCTGGGTCTATAAAGCTACCCGTAATCCATAGCAATCTTCCCACTTTCAATCAAACAGGTTTGCACAAAGATTGAGTAGAATATGGCACCTATGTAACACTACAGTCCTGCTTTTACACTACAGTCCTGCTTTCAAATTGTTCAACATCCTTTATAAAATATAGACACCAGAATTGTACACTGTATTCTAATACTGGTCTCACCATGCCCTATAGAGAGGTAAAATAATCTCCCTACTCCTGCTCACTACTACCCTGTTTATACATCCATTGATCACACTAGCCATTTTTGTCACAGCATCACGCTGGGAGTTCCCACCTCCCATTGAGTTATTTGTCCATTATGACCCCTACATCTTTTTCAGTCTCTGCGTTTTATAGGTATGGCCTACATTTTCTGTTCCTAGATATGACTTTAGTTAGTTAGCAAAGTTACTGTTGCAATCAGCATCTCTCACTGGGGAAAAATAAGGCAAAGTACTTTTAGAACCATTGCTATGTCTGCCCTATGTTTACTTGGTCATTTGCACATGCAATTACCCAATTTGCACAAGAAGTTCTGGTAAATGTGCAAATTAGGGTGCACTACTGCATTCCTAAAATATTTAAAATACAGATCATTATGTGCCATTATAAGGCTTTCAAGTCAACAGTCCACTGAGATGAATAAGTCCAGTTCACATTTCTTGGAGCTTTTGTTTGATGCTCTCTACAGACTCAGACAACTCTTCATTGATTTTATATCAATTATACTTGGCTCACATTTGGCAAGTTTTCTTTGCAACAGAAAGGGCTAGAGATTTTTATTTAAAAAAAATGAAGTATTGTATTCTGCTGCATCTGAATGCTTCATGAAGGTCGGATCAGTACTTTAAGTAGACTAGATCCAGTGTTTGGCACCACTGATTTACAAGGTATTATGAGATAACTAACTCATTTTTATGTCATATGGATTCTTATCTGAAGTTTTCTCTTCAGCAAATAATTAAGTTTAATAGCTTCTGCTGGATTACACTCTAGGAAACATTTCTGCATCTAATATTTTAGTCACAGTAAGATCAAGTATTCAAAAAAGAATGTACATTTTAATTTAAAAGGGCACACATTGCATGGCATTGGTGCTCTGCCATTCACAACAGACATTTTTGTAATTTTCTCCACCAACCTACTTATTGAGAATGAAGACAATACAACAGAGCCACACATATCTCAATTTCTATTTCTCTTAAATCTCTTATGTAGTTCCTCATAAAATCCTTGTATGTTCAGCAAAAATTACCAAGTCACCTTTGAAAGCTCTAGCTAATTTACACTATATTTAACAACCTCAGTTAAACAAAAATAAGTGACAGAGAACAAAAGGGACAACACCAAGGAAAAGCACTCTGTTCCCCAATAAAGCCAAAGAGAACGGAATGCATTTTCAGTAATAATAATGTAATTATGTACAGCTCTATAGCCTCATCCAGCAGAGTAAGATAAAGCAACATGGAAGTAAGACACACGGAACAGTGGCCACAAGTTCACAAGCCTTCACTGATTTTCTCTGCCCCAGGTATTTGGGTGTCCAACTTTGAAACTCCTTGTGCCTGATTTTCAGAGGTGCTGATGACCCTCCTTGGCAGCTATATAACTTCAGCCTCTCTGAAAATCAGACACAAAGTGTTTCACCCAAAACCTATTGTACACAAAATCTATTCCTGTCTCAGATGCTGTCCCTGAAAACATATGTTATTGAAAAAGCTCAGCTGATCTTACACGATATGGAGCAACTGATGCTAATATACGAGATCAGAATCAGGTTGAGAATGTTCCTCCTCTAACCTCTTAAAAACAATACATTCTTCTTCTAGTGCTGTCCCTGTGGGTGCTCCACTTCAGCTGTTGGTGCATCCCGGCACCGCCGATCAGAGATTTATGGTAGCAATGTCGCGCGTGCACAGTAGCCATCTTGTGATGCTGTTGGTGCCGCATCCAGCATGCGCATGACCCGAGTCCTCCAGTTTCTTCTCATCTGTCCTCGGCTGAAAACGGAGCTCAGGGGCAGTGTTCGTCACTCTTGCCAAACCTTTGAAAAAAATAGCAATCAGGCGTGTGTTAGTGTTTTACATGGAAAGGACCAAACCTTTCCGGAAATCTTCTAGACTTTTTGTTTCTACTACCTAACTTTCGAAAGGCTGCGCAATCTCCACCCAGGGACTGTCTAAATGGATCTCTGCATGCATTTAATATTGCTATCATATTCGGAACACGGACTCGCCTATGCACATCAGAGCGCACTCCACATGATCAGTTTCAACTTCTATAGTGTTCCTAAATAATGTTTTGATACTAGAGATTTGTAGGGTGGTCACTTAGGCCTGTGTCTACACATTCACTGAGCAGTATGCAATCACTCAAGACTCCAAGGCTTATGCCATAGTGGGCCTAACTGTACTTACCACTATGACTCAAATGAACCCAAAGTCCCTCCTGCCTTCTGAGGGGCACTGCTGTACAGTCACCTGAAGTGGAGTACGCACAGGGACAGCACTTGAAGAAGAAGAGAGGGTTACTCACCTTGTGCAGTAACTCAGGTACTTCGAGATGTGTGTCCCTGTGGGTGCTCCACTACCACCCTCCTCCCATCTACTTCGGAGTTCGCCACTAGGACTTTGCGGTAGAGAAGGAACTGGAGGGCTCGGGTGGTGCGCACACTACACCCAGCACCAACGGCACCGCGAGACGCCTACTGTGCACACGCGACCCGTGCAGACACTGCTACCATAAATCTCCGATCAATGGTGCTGGGATGCACTGACACCTGAAGTGGAGCACCCACAGGAACACACATCTCAGTTACTGCACAAAGTGAGTAACATTCTCTTTGACTCAAACTGTGTAGTATTGCTAGCTATAACCAGTTCTGAAAATGAGATTTGTCCCCATGCTTTGTCTCTCTTGCCCTGGCCCAAATACTGAGAAGATGTCTTCTTAGGGCATGTCTACACTTACCTCTGGAGTGATCGATCCAGCAGGGGTCAATTTATCGCGTCTAGTGAAGACGCGATAAATCTACCGCCAAGCGCTCTCCCGTCGACTCCGGTACTTCACCGGAGCGAGAGGCACAAGCAGAGTTGACGGGGGAGCGTCAGCAGTTGACTTACCGCAGTGAAGACACAGCGGTAAGTAGATCTAAGTACATCTACTTCAGATATGCTATTCACATAGCTGAAGTTGCGTAACTTAGATCGACCCCCCCACACACACACTGTAGACCAGGCCTTAGTATTCATTTCCCTTTGCCCAAATGGGGTGTTTGGGTGTATGTCACCACAGCCTGCCCCCAGAAGAAATATGTTGGCTGGGCAGGGTTATTCCCTTTATGCAGGACCTCTTTCCCCTATTAGGACTTAGGCTTCCTAACTATAGGGTGAATTCTGGACAGAAGGTGGTCTGATGGCCTTACCTTCATGCCCAGTGTCTTCATAGGGTGTCTGACTGGTTCCCTTCTGGATCTTCAGTGATTAGCAGTCCCTCTTTTCCATTCAGTTATTCTAGGGAGCCAGTCAGTAGGTCCATATGCCCTAAATCCCCCCAGTAACTATCTTCAGAAGAGATGTAAGGAGACTGCTTATTTTTCTTCCCCATCCTCCAAGCATCAGGACCAGGAAACACGTTCTTTGGCTTTGTTGCACATGCCCTTTAAAACTCTCAACCAGACATACCCCAGAGTAGACTGGAATATTGGGAAACCCTGCCCCATGGTACAGTGCTCTCTTGGGTGTCTTTACTTTAGTGAGTTAAAAGGCTAATATTGCAGGAATGTTCTAATTCCCAGTGCTGTAAGAAGGTGAGTGGGCAAGGTGCCCGCCCTGTGAAGATATCTACTGACATGACTTAGAGTGGGAGCGGAGGGCCCAATGATGGATCCCTAAGACGCAGGAGGGGAGTTTATGCTAACTGGACTCTCCGAGAAGGAAAAAAGGAAAAGCTTGGGTACTTTTGAAGACATCAGAGGGGCAGGAGATAAAAGACCACTAGTCTTCCTCTTCCAGCCTAAGCTAACATAAAATTAAAAAATTCCAATTCTTAACTCAGCTACCCCCAAATATTTTGCTGCATATGTTGCAAATGCCAATTTGGTACTCAGATGTGCATTATATTCTTATTTGGGGGTCCTGAAACCTGAATAGTAGGACTCTGGCTATCAAATTCTCCCAAATATTAATATTCACCTATTCACACATCACTACTTTTATGCCTATGGTACCTATCCTGTGGGCATAAAGTTGTTCTATGTATTAGTTTTAGTAGTATGTCATTCTATCTTGTTTTGTTTTATCTATAGATGATTTAGTGTTTTCTGTTCTGTTGTTGCCGGAGGGACCTAGAAGGTGATTTCAGATAGGAGCCATAAATATGAAATGTTTTACTGTTATGATGGGAATATTTCTCAGCTCTCACACTCTGGTTGCACAATTCAAGGCTGTCTGTGAAAGGGGCACTGTCAAGTACTTTTTGTGTCTGTATAGTTTACACTTATAGTTTGTTTTTTGGATTTTCCCCCCTCTGCTGTTTTTAAGAATTGCTTTTTAAAAGCTTGAGATTAACTGCTTTGTGTCCATAGTGCTTTGTGTCCTTCCCCCTTGTAATCCACTGGCAAGTCTCCTGTCTTTCTTACTGAGAACAGTCATTTATTCAGTGCATTTAGTACTCGGTTATTCTAGGTACTTGCATTTTACCCTGATCCAGCAAAGCATGGTAAGCATCTGTTTAATTTTAGACTTCTGAGTAGCCCTATTCAAGGGAACTACTTTGGGATCCTTGCAGGACTGAGTCTTTAGAAAAGATTCATCAAACGCATCTAGAGCAGTGCCGTAAAAATGAAACACAAAATATCACAAATGAGTCAGAACTAACCAGCCCATGTACATATTCAAACGAGAGAGAGCGAGGACTCTCGCACCAAAGGAAAACCAATAGACAAAGTCCAACCACTCTATCCGAAATAGGGCTCAGTCCTCAAATTATTATAAATCAAGGGGAAAAGCAGGGAAGGGGGCAGTATATAGGACAGTTCAACCAAACCAGATGGATCTCGTCATGTGCAGCCTTTAAAGGCAGCCAAATGGGGGATTCAAGAGGACCTCTCCCAGGAAGTGTTCACAGTTATGGACCCTTAGCCATGGAGGCCTGCTCTTTGCTTAGTCCTAGGCATCAAGAGCAGACCTCAGTCAACCACATCTGCCAGGAAGGGATTATAAAGCAGATGCAATACTTGATCATGTCAGAGCTCTTTCTTTAGAAACTATGCAATCTGGAACTCTCAAGGCCTAGGATTGTACTATTTCAGGAGTGACAAGGGATCAGCTAATACGTTGCAATATGGTTATGAGCTGGGAACAACCTAAAGGCTTTGATTTTGCAAAAGTCATCTGTTCCTTAATATAACAGCAGTTACTTCTCTAAAGCTGCCACATAATAGACAAGGATCAGGAATGAATTTGAGAGAGACTTCTATTCCCAGGGTAATGGATTATGAGTTACTGTCTTTGACTCCCTCTTAGTCACAGATTGGTTTTCAGAGGAGAAAACAGAATTATAGGGAGAGGAAAGAAAAAGAGGGGAAAAAGGCATCCCTCTGGCTGAGTGATAGAAAAAAGAAAACAACAAACATATGCTCTTTTCTCACACTTTCCCTCTTCCTCACCATTCTGCATCCTTAGTGTCCTTCCAGATAGTTTCCTAATCATGCAGCTGCTAATCGCAGGCAGTGACTACTAATGGGGTCTGGATCCTTTTAATTGGTACACGTTATTCCATCATGAGTTTTCTTGCCCTTTGCTCCTGAAAGATCTTGTGCTGGCCAGTGTCAGAGATAAGAGCCTGGACTACCTCAGCCAGTGGTCTAACAATTATTTTGTATTACAAAATATGGCTATAGGGCGAAATTCACTCCAGTGCAGAGGGCTTGCAGAATGCTCTATGCACCACTTGAGACCTATATTAAGGGCATAAGTGGTGCTTAGGGACTTGGTTTCTTCTATTTCATTATTTCTGTCTGCAGGTCAGGAAAGATTTGATTAGTTTCTCTGTTTTTCCACATCTAAAACCAGACCTATGCAATAAAGCAATTGGAATCATAATGTTGTCAAGCACAAGTGTAACGTACAATATCACTGGGACAGGCCAATTATACTCCAGTGTTGGGTTGCATTCCCTATTTTTGGCTGTGGGAATAGGTAACCATGGTGATTGCAGTAGCGCTACTTCTGCATACGAAGATTACAGTGAAAACTCTACAATTGCCAGCACTCACAGCCACACTGCCTCCTTAACCCAAAAGGAGAAAACACTCTCCTGCTCAGCCATGGCTTTGTCTACACTGCATACTAACCATGGGGTAAGTAATCGTGCTTGTCAATGCGTGGTAGCCTACCCCAGTACTGTACTAACCTATTCTGCCATTACTCGTCCCCATCTTGTTAACACTGTATGTGGGCATGACAAGCAGTACAGCTATCTGGGCTGATAGCTTGAGATTCATATTGCCACAATTCCATGTTCACACTCTATTCTCACATTCACAACATGTTATTTTTGTCTGTTCACTCTTGGGATTATGGGAAGAAATGATCTAAGCCAGCAAAATTCATTTCCTGGCAGAGACCCAGCTGGTATGGTGATACACTGCTACATGCTGACGTTATGGCTCCTCCTATCCTTAATTACCAGGACTGAGAGCTGCTGCTTTTTTAGGAGGAAGTGTCTTTTTTCGTGCCTTTTGCCAGAAAACAGTGGCTGGGGCTGGGGGGGTTCCAGAAGCTGTTTTAAGGCCTGCAAAGACAGGGATGGTGACTTACTGCTCAGAGAGGCATAACAGTTACTGACTAGGACTTTGTGAATGTGGAGGTGTGGACTGAGCTGAAGATGTTTTTAATGGCAGATGACCCTCATGCCACTCTTAGGCCAGGAACACAAGCACACACTGTGGGACCAGCAGTGGCCCCAGAACTTTCCATGAGGAAAGGCCATAGGCGCTGGCTTCCTCTGGGCCCGGGGAGTGCTCAATCCCCCGCTCTGCCCCAGGGCCCGCCCTCACCCGACCCCTTTCCCCAACCCCACCCCCCCATCCTGCCTCTTCCCATGCCTGCTCTGCCCCCACCCACCTCATCTCCCAAGGCCCCATCCTCACCCCGCCTCTTCCCACCCAGTTCCGCCACCTCCCCTGAGCATGCCCCATCTTCCTGCATGCCGTGAAACAGCTGATTGCGGCAACATATCCTTTAGAGCCCTGGTTGATGAAGCTTTCTCCTAACATGAGCCAACTGAACAAGATGCAGTTCAACTACGGCATGAGGAAGTGCAGGATTGTGGTGGAATGTGCCTTGGCTGACTAAAGGCAAGATGACACAGTTCACTGACTCGTCTGCCTTGCGGTATGTTGAGCACCATGCATGTGATTGGGGCATTTTGTATGCTTCACAATATTTGTCAGCTTACGGGCAAGTACTTTGGGCTGGAGTGGATTCCTCATCATTTGAATTGGCATGTAATTAAAGACAACCAACAAAAGAACCCGTTATGGCTGCAAGGTCTGCTACAGCAAAGGCTGTAAGCGATGCCATTTCTGCTCACATATTTGAGCTGCATGGCGACTATACTGGGGCAGAATAATGGGGCTGTTGCATAGTGCATTGACAAGCTCCTCTCCGAGCCTTTGACCACTCCCCTCTTCCTCTTTCTCTCCTTGCAGTCTGACTGTGGGGATGGGGTCATGTCTTTGCAGACATCCAGGTTCCAAACACACACCTGTCCCAAACACATGCCTCCATTCTGAAATGAGGTTGTGTGCTCAGAATATGGTCCAATTCACTGTAAAACCGACAGGTTGTTGAGGCATCACTGAATCTCTTATCCTTATTGCTGGCCTTCCAGTAGATCACCTTGAGTCGCTTAATCTTCTCCCTGCACTGCTGTCTGGTCTACTCAATCCATGATTGGTCAGCAGCTGCATAGATATACCTTCATACGGCTGGATGTTCCTCTTCGTTAAATTCATGAGTTTTGCTCACTTCAGCCCAAAGATGTATTCATATGACCGGGTGCCTGCACAGTGATACACAGGCTTCTTACGGGCCATTGCTCTGTTGGTTCAAACACCAGGAATGGGTGAGGCTGGAGAAACTGCAAGCAGGGTAGGACTGAGGATACTGAGCTGGAGGATATGAAGGTAGACCACTCCCAGTTAGGGATCAGAACACAGGTAGCATGGGTAGATGGCAAGGTACTACACAGGAATGGGAGCTTGTAATGGTCTGGAGGTCACCCTGGTGTGCCCACTGTGGTCAGGTGTGGTACTACAGGTGAGCCACTTCCCCAGTTTCCCCTTACCTCAAGTATAAACTAGTACAAGCAGACTTCCTAGTATTAAAGCATGTCCCCTTTGGAGGGTCTTATGTATTTAACAGAAAAAGACAAAGAAACCTTCAGTCAGCTACTTCACCAGAAACTCTCCACCTATGGGTTATAAGAACAACCATACTGGGTCAGGCCAATGGTCCTTCTAGCCCAGTATCCTGTCTTCTGACAGAGGTCAGTGCCAGGTGCTTCAGAGGGAATGAACAGAACAGGCAATCATTGAGTGATCCATCCCCTGTCGTCCAGGGCTGCCCAGAGTGGGGGGGGGGCAAGTGGGGCAATTTGCCCCAGGCCCTGGGCCCCACAGGGGCCCCCATGAGAATATAGTATTCTATAGTATTGCAACTTTTTTTATGGAAGGGTCCCCTGAAATTGCTTTGCCCCAGGCCCCCTGAATCCTCTGGGCGGCCCTGCTGTCATCCATTCCCATCTTCTGGCAATCAGAGGCCAAGGGCACCCTTGAACATCTTGGCTAATAGCCATTGATGGACCTATCCTCCAAGAACATATTGAATTCTTTTTTTGAACATTATTATAGTGTTAGCCTTCACAACATCCCTTTGCAATGAGCTCCACATGTTGACTTTGTGTTGTGTGAAGAAGTACTTCCTGATGTTTGTTTTTAACTTGTTGCCTATTAATTTCACTGGGTGACCCCTGGTTCTTGTGTTATGTGAAGGAATAAATAACACTGCCCTCTTCACTTTCTTCACATCATTCACGATTTACCAACCTGTATCATTTCCTCTCTTAGTCATCTCTTTTCCAAGCTGAGAAGTCTCCTCATTTGGAAACTGTTTCCTATCCTTAATCATTTTTGTTGTCCTTCTTTGTAACTTTTCCAATTGTAATATACATTTTTTGAGATGGGGTGACCAGAACTGCACACAGTATTCAAGGTATGGGCCTATCATGGATTTTTATAGTGGCATTGATATTTTCTGTTTTATTGTCTATCCCTTTCTTAATGGTTCCTAACATTCAGTCTCATGTCTTGCTCCTCCAGAGCCTGGGCACTCTCAAACTGAATTCCCTGACTGGAGCTTGGGCCTCTGCTGGACATATGGCTGGGTAACAGTCTTCCCCCCAACAGTGCACAACTCTTTGCTGAGCCAGTCCCTAATAGCTGCCCAGGAGGTTCCACACCCCATTCATTCTCCTAGGCTGCTCCAATACTTATTAATACAGATTCCCATAAATGGCCCTGTTTCCTACAGTAACTGAAGGGCTGTTATTTACACAACAGGAACTCTTTATGAGCTGATTACAATGGCACCAGTCCCAGATTAATCAAATTGCGTGGGTCAGTCTACAGACTCAGTGAAATGAATGTTCCAGCTGGTTCAATATTTCTTAACATCATTATGATGTTTGAAATCAACTGATGGGAAAGTGCCCCCTCTCCTGCAACTGTGACTTTTACACCTCTTGTAAATGCAAAGGATACTTTAAAATTCACCTCTACATGGTCATTTCTTCACTACCTGCAATTCCTGGAGCTGAAAGTCTCTTTCCCCTTAAAGAGCACTGTCAAGAGGGAGGTCAGACTAGATGATCATAATGGTCCCTTCTGACCTTAAAGTCTATGAGAGAAAGTGTCATTAAAAGGGCAGAATGCAAACACCATTTTCTCCAGAATAATATTTTTAAATCCTTCTATATTTTTAATAATCCTATTTAGAATTTATTTTAAGAGTAAGAGAGCAGGGTTAAGTTAGAGATGTGGCAGTGTTTTCATTATAAAACACTATTTTGCAAGAGTTTCTAGTACGTTCACAAAAAAATCCACTATAGTTTAAAACCAAGGAGAGAGGGCTTTTTTAAATGGCTACTGAATTTGAGTGCAAAGTTAGGATGGAATTTAAGGCTTCTCTCTTTTTTTTGGCATTCACCATTTAAAAACAAAAACAAAAACAGAAGCTATTTTCTGAGAGACTGTATAAAGCCCTGACCCTGCATTGCAGTTGACTAATGGGACTCCAGATGTGCATGAGAACTGCACTAGTGGCCAGGTTCAGACACTATGGTGATGAATAGTGTTGATGGGTGTAGGCCCATATCAGGCTGCCTAGATTTTACACATATAATGATAAGCAGCCTAAAAAAGTAGATCTACAATTACACTAGCTGGGATACAATTTTTAAGTGGTATAAATTCAACCCTCATACTCAGGATTAAAGACACTCCCTAACTGCCCTTGGTTAAGAAGAAACTTCCCCATAGGCATGTTACTGCATATTTGTCTATTTCAACACGCCAGCTAAAACCTTCCTCTGAAGTCTCTGGAACTGAGGACTGTCTGAGACAGCACCAAATAAGATAGACCATTGGTCTGAATTGGAAAGGGAACTCCTTTGTTCAAATGTGTTAGTAAAAGAAAGAAGAGCTTTTGGTGGTGACAGTGTTATTTTACATGTTGTGTTCTGCAAATGCTGAATAATAAAGAACAAGCCAACATGGCTGCCTCCTGACTACACCAATTATTTACCATTTCTATTGGAAACTATTTCTCAAAATAATTTTGAGCCTTTCCTTATAATCAAAAAAGTGGTTAAAGCTCTTTACATATTTGCCTCTAGCCAGAAGGTGTTTGATGATTCTGACATAGAAAAGAAATGTATGTTTGACTCATCTCTTTTTGTTCCATTAGGAAGAAAGCTACAATCATTTCTGAGAAACAAAGTAATAGCTACTTTCAAGAGAAGAGACTTTTTATTTTTCTTTGCATTGCCTGGGCAACACGGGCTCAGAGAAGAAAATCGATACCTTTAAACAAAGAGTTCACCAGTCTTTGAATTAATGTAGTTATTTTAATCCCACCTAAACATGCATGGATTGGTTAATGAAGAGATTTAAAAGCCTTCTGACGATACAGAAAAAGGAAGCTGTGAAGGCAGATCAGTGTGTAGTGGATTCTGATGCTCCTATTCATGTTTCCAATTTACCTGATTTTTAATCAACCTTGATTTTTAATCAAGAAATTTTTCCTTTCCCTTTCTGCAGTGAGGCAGTGTGTCCTGACCTTTGTCCCTGTATAAACACTATTCTCTCTAACGCAGTTACCATTTGAGTATATACAGCGATTGAAGTACAAAGTAAAATACCCATTGACTCCACTGGGAATGTGTTTCCTCACTCTTAAAGCATCCATAATCCATTAGCCTGGGAATAGAAGTCTTTCTCAAATTCATTCCTGATCCTTGTCTATTATGTGGCAGCTTTAGAGAAGTAACTGCTGTTATATTAAGGAACAGATGACTTTTGCAAAATCAAAGCCTTTAGGTTGTTCCCAGCTCATAACCATATTGCAACGTATTAGCTGATCCCTTGTCACTCCTGAAATAGTACAATCCTAGGCCTTGAGAGTTCCAGATTGCATAGTTTCTAAAGAAAGAGCTCTGACATGATCAAGTATTATAATCCCTTCCTGGCAGATGTGGTTGACTGAGGTCTGCTCTTGATGCCTAGGACTAAGCAAAGAGCAGGCCTCCATGGCTAAGGGTCCATAACTGTGAACACCTCCTGGGAGAGGTCCTCTTGAATCCCCCATTTGTCTGTCTTTAAAGCACATGACAAGATCCATCTGGTTTGATTGAACTGTCCTATATACTGCCCCCTTCCCTGCTTTTCCCCTTGATTTATAATAATTTGAGGACTGAGCCCTATTTCGGATAGAGTGGTTGGACTTTGTCTATTGGTTTTCCTTTGGTGCGAGAGTCCTCGCTCTCTCTCGTTTGAATATGTACATGGGCTGGTTAGTTCTGACTCATTTGTGATATTTTGTGTTTCATTTTTACGGCACTGCTCTAGATGCTTTTGATGAATCTTTTCTAAAGACTCAGTGCTGCAAGGATCCCAAAGTAGTTCCCTTGAATAGGGCTACTCAGAAGTCTAAAATTAAAAGATGCTTACCATGCTTTGCTGGATCAGGGTAAAATGCAAGCACCTAGAATAACTGAGTACTAAATGCACTGAACAAATGACTGTTCTCAGTAAGAAAGACAGGAGACTTGCCAGTGGATTACAAGGGGGAAGGACACAAAGCACTATGGACCCAAAGCAGTTAATCTCAAGCTTTTAAAAAGCAATTCTTAAAAACAACAGGGGGGGGGATCCAAAAAACAAACTATAAGTGTAAACTATACAGCGACAAAAAGTACTTGACAGTGCCTCTTTCACAGAGAGCCATGAATCTTGCAACCAGAGTGTGAGAACTGAGAAATATTCCCATCGTAACAGTAGAACATTTCATCTTTATGGCTCTTAGAAAGCAATTTTCTTCCATTCTAACTCAGTTTGAGCTTTGAAAGTTCTTGAGAGTCTGCATAGAAGCTAGTTGATGCTTTGGAAAAAACAGATATAGTTTAAAACCTAATTGATGTATTTGTACAGCAAGTTTGCCACTAATCTGTAGAAGTAGCAAAATTCTCCCGGCCAACTCTGTGATCTGGCCTGTCTACTATTTTGCTATGCTAAATGCTATTACAAACATCTGTCCATCCAAAATGGCCCCTCTGTCGTATGTTCTCTTACATAAGCAAAGAGAGATTTAGACAGGAAGCAGACTTCTGCTATTTCCTGTTCGCTCACAAGGAAACCATTGAGGGGCAGAGCAATAGCACAGCAGACTGGTGGAAGTTTGAAACCCAGGGTACAGTTACGGAAGACAGGCACACACACATTTCCTTGGAGTTTTTTAAGGTCAGGCTTAACAAAGCCCTGGCTGAGATGATTTAGTTGGGGATTGGTCCTGCTTTGAGCAGGGGGTTGGACTAGATGACCTCCTGAGGTCCCTTCCAACCCTGTAATTCTATGATTCTATGATAAAGAGGGCATGGTTTAGACCAGGGGTCAGCAACCTTTCAGAAGTGGTGTGCCGAGTCTTCATTTATTCACTCTAATTTAAGGTTTTGCATGCCAGTAATACATTTTAATGTTTTTAGAAGGTCTCTATAAGTTTATAATATATAACTAAACTATTGTTGTATGTAAAGTAAATAAGGTTTTTAAAATGTTTAAGAAGCTTCATTTAAAATTAAATTAAAATGCAGAGCCCCCCGGACCAGTGGCCAGGACCTAGGCAGTGTGAGTGCCACTGAAAATCAGCTCACGTGCCGCCTTCTGCACGCGTGCCATAGGTTGCCTACCCCTGGTTTAGACTCTTTGGGACATTTCCCAAGCCAATTCACCCATCCCTACTTTCTTTTTAATCATCACTTTAATGGTACATACAATACCTGAAGTCCAAATTCATTTCAATCTTCATTCAATGGCCCTTTTTAAAATATGAAAAGACACATTTTTTAAAAGTGTTGGCCAGTTCTTATGCAATGAGGTAAAACCCCAAATGTTATTTTGTTCTACACACTCTACACCAATGTGATGTCAAATACTATTTCTCGCATTCTGAGGTGTTATTTTCTAGCCCTTTCTGTCTGATCATAAATTAGACTTAGCTTGTAAAAACATGCAATTTTTATCTTACATAACTCCTCAATGTCAACTGCCAGAAAGGTATCTCAAAGGATCATAAGCGTTGTTGACGTTACACTAGAAAGTCAAAGTCAGTGATCCTGAAAAGGAAACGCTCTTTCAATGTTTAACAAAGGAATAATCACATACAATATACTCAATCCAGGACACTGCATAATCAAATTTTTAAAAATCATTAAGCACATCACTTACCTATTTAAAGATACACTATTAAGATTTACACTGTGATAACTGAAATATTTATGTATTTTCTTTAGGTACTAATAATGCCATGGAGTCTTTAATTTAAAATCTGTTTGTAAACTTAACTTGTCTATCCTCATGTATGCTGTTTATTGCTTTTTAAGTTATGAAAATGTGTTTATTTCTTAATTCACATGCACAAGCGTAATGACATCATCATCTCTGATGATTGGACATCTGATCTGGACACCTCTGCACGTTCCATAACATAAAGGAATAGTGCTTCTGATAGCTGAACTTCTGCTATAATACCCACTCCACAAAATTCACTGAAGTCAAGGCATGTGCTGAATTTTGTACAGTGGTTACTTTTTGGGTGGTATAACTTCACCAGAGATCTGAATGCTAATAAACGTATCATTTGTTTGAAAAAGCAATATCTTAGATTTTCACATAATTGTTCATTTACAAATGTCTGATATCAGATAAATGCATTGCATTAGAGTCTCCCATCAAATTGGAGACTGTTATAAATACAGAAATACTGTGCTATTGTTGCCATAGGGATGGTGTGAGATCACAGCAAGAATTGTGATTGGGATATTGGGAGAAGGGGAAATCCATGTGACCATCTTGTTTTGAAAGGATGAAATTCACCCCTGTGGTGACAACGAGCCCAAGCTCAGACTTGGCACTGCAAAGCTGCCCTATTAGGACAGGTGGAGATCCCCCTTGTCATAAGAAAATCACCAGTTGCCTAAAGCTGGCATACCTTCCAGTAAAGGGAGCATCTGGGGGTGTGGTCAAGAGTGGGAGGGGCATGGCTAGAGCACAGTGTGCTCTGCTTAACCCGTGCCAGCAGGAGGTGCCCGTGGGGCTTAATTTACACGGGGGGGGAACTGGCCACAGCACTGGGGAAATGAAAAGGATATTTATAGCCACCTGTACCTCAACCCCTGGATCTTGCACCAAGCACAGCTTAGACAAACCTAAGGATCTGGCCCATAGAAAATTAGTGGGGCATAGGTCTTGTGCTGGTCCTCTGCACAGGAGTGAATTTTACCCAACAAGCAGTCTACAGTGTGAAAGTTTGAGATCCTCTGTATTACAATGACTCCTGCTCCCAACAAAACTTCACCCCAAGCATTTATATTCTGAAAAATATAAATGTGTGGTGGTGGGGGAGGGGAGGAAGTCCTTACAAACATCATCTATTTTAGTACTTTGATTATTTAGGCCAGATTGTGAACTCCTTGTGCTCAGTGTGAGTTACTCTCATGTGTCAGCCCATTGACTTCAGTGGGGCTGGTCAGCTGAATAAGTTCTCCCCAATTTGAGTAAGGCTTGCACAATGCCACTCTAAATATTTACAATAGCATAGGACAACACAGTCAGGAATAAACATAAACACAGCATAAATAGCATTGCCAAATCCAAGGCCCATGGAATTCTGTGGCAAAATTCCCATTGTGTGACCTGGATTTGACCCAAGATGAACAGCTCAGTAATTCTGAGAAAACAGTCACGTTCCTTCCCAGTGTCAGCACTGTGCTGTTCTATCAAGTACAAATATTTACTTTAAAAAAATAAGTGAACATGCCAGTGAATCTGCAGTTCTGCAGAAAAGGACCTGGGGATTACAGTGGATGAGAAGCTGGATATGAGTCAGCAGTGTGCCCTTGTTGTCAAGAAGGCCAACGGCATATTGGGCTGTATTAGTAGGAGCATTGCCAGCAGCTCGAGGGAAGTGATTATTCCCCTCTATTCGGTACTGGTGAGGCCACACCTGGAGTATTGAGTCCAGTTTTGGTCCCCCTACTACAAAAGGGATGTGGGCAAATTGGAGAGAGTCCAGCGGAGGGCAACAAAAATTATTAGGGGGCTGTGGCAGATGACTTATGAGGAGAGGCTGAGGGAACTGGGGTTATTTAGTCTAGAAGAGAAGAGTGAGGGGGGATCTGATAGCAGCCTTCAACTACCTGAAGGGGGGTTCCAAAAAGGATGGAGCTAGGCTGTTCTCAGTGGTGGCAGATGACAGAACAAGAAGCAATGGTCTCAAGTTGCAGTGGGGGAGGTCTAGGTTGGATATTAGGAAACACTATTTCACTAAGAGGGTGATGAAGCACTGGAATGGATTACCTAGGGAGGTGGTGGAATCTCAATCCTTAGAGGTTTTTAAGGCCTGGCTTGACAAAGCCCTGGCTGGGATGATTTAATTGGTGTTGGTCCTGCTTTGAGCAGGGGATTGGACTAGATGACCTCATGAGGTCTCTTCCAATCCTAATATTCTATGATTCTATGAACAGGCTCATAATACAGATTCAGCTTGGGTAAGTAGTTACCTCCATTGATCACAGACCATAGCATAAAACAACCAAGTGAAGGGAGCAGAATAAGCAAAGTACCAAATTTTCAAAAAGTGGCCTGTAAATTAACACCTTCTACATTTCTACATATAGGTATCTGTGAATGTAAATCCCACTGCTCATGCAGAAAATAACCATGCTTTCACTCCAATCTCCCTCAAAAATACACATGTGAGAAGCCACTGAAAGATATCAAGCTCTTTACAGATGTCTTGAAAGGAGAGCTGGGAGCAGTACTATCACAGTGTCAGGGAACTGATTGGTTGCCAGACTCACATGCATCTCGGGATATGATAACTGCAGAGAAATTGTATGCACAAATTGAAAAGGAGATACTAAGTATAGTGTGTGGCTGTACAAGATTTTATGACTTCCTCTTTGGTCATAGGCTCAAAGCAGAAAAAAACACCTAGGATACAGTGACTACTTTTGAAAAGTGAAAGTATGATGACAGCCAGATACTGTTTTTGACCATGAGACTGAACAGTCTGTTACAGACAAGGACTTGTCTGATGAGGATTTGCAATGCAGCGTATTGGAAAGATTGCTGAAATGCCCTGAGAGTCTGATTGAGATATATTATGTTGTGTGAAAGCAACTTGCAGGGCTGCTAAGTTAGTTATTATATTCGTCATAGGTGATTAGCTTAATTTAATAGTGTTTTAGTTCAGTAAAAGATCTAAAAAAGGGAAGATGTGCTATAGAGTAAATCATGTAGGTAGTGCAAAGATGCCACACTTCCTGTACACTGTAGATGCTGTTTTTGTTTTTCCTGTGACCCTCCCTGCTGGGACCAGAAACAAAGAAGCCCAGGATACGGGAGTCACAGGCTGCAGTTACACAGAGCAGTAGGAAGTTTGCTACCTCACTGTTGGATAGGGTAGCCTCTCACACATTTCCAGAATACTGGACATTCTGGTACTTCCAGGAGTAGAGTGTGCCTGCCTCCGCTGGTGTGACCTCACCCCTGCCAGTGATCTCACACACACAGTAAAAATCACTTGTTATAAAGGGCATCCCCCATCGGATGCCAGACAAAACTATGTCTTGTTTTGTTTCAGTACCAGAAGGAGGGGGACAAACCGCCCAAAAAGAGGAGTGTCCCAGTTCAAAACCGGACGAGTAGTCTCCCCATTGCTGTATATAGTTCTGTTCATAATAAAAGGGTTTATCTTGACACCGCTCTGCTCATCATAAAGTTCCTACAGTTTTAACCTGTAGAGCCTGAAATGGCTGGAGACCCAGTTACCTGAGACATCATCTCTCTCTCCCTGTGATGTATTGCCACAGCTGAGAGCAGCAGAGGTAGCTCAACTGGAGCTCCCTCAGTACTGTATACATGAGGAGCTGCTGGCATCGTGTTCTCTTGGAGGTCTTTTGGAACTTGCTCACCACAGTTGCTTTGCCAGAGCCCAAATTCACTACCAGCTGGGCACGTGACAAAGGCACTTGAGGGTATAGGCTGAAGTGGGTATATTCATGGGCAGTCCTTTGTTTGGGCCTGCAAGGGTTAATGAGCTGCTATGGGCCCACTCAGCCCTGCCCTGTTACACCTGCACTCACTGTCAGGTGATGAGGAGGTGGTTATAAAGGGAAAAGGGCAGCTCAGGTGGGGTTGAGTGCAGGTCTCCTATCCTTTGCTCCTTGAGGGTCTGCTCCTGAGACTGTCAGAAGGAAGGTAAGCAGGCCTGCCATAGGAGTATTGTGTTTGTTGTTTCAAAAGACTACTGGGGCTTTCTGTGCTACCTGGCTCTGGTCTAATAAGACTGTATGGATAACCCTGACCGAGGAGGTGGGGAACTTCCTCAATAAACTCTGTGGACTTTTGTACCCTGCTTGAATTTACCCTGTGATTTGTCTTAGAGCCTGAAGAGCATGGACATAAAGTTTGTGCTGTGATTATTTTCAATTTAGGAGATAAGTGGCCAGAGCATGGGCAGGGTATTTGTAGTTGTATTAAAAAAAAAAATCCAATATTCTGCTTTCCTGACATGTGAAGCTGTATATGTGCAGGGAGAGCAGAGTATCAGTTATGAGTTGTCCTACAGTTCTGAGTATTTTGTCACTTCAAAATCAAATATAACCAGTTAGCTTTAAAGAGATACTTTTGCTTGTTTTTAATCTATCTTTTCAAGCTGTAAAACAATATAAAGCATAACAATTATGATATGAGGGTATGTGTTAAAAATCTCTAAATTAATTGTTGGATGTCTCCACTTTCTTGGGTACTTAAAGTGAGACCCCTTTAAAGGGCCTGACTCTTCAGAAAGTGCTGAACATCCACCCTATGAGAATCAGGTTCCTTTAAGATGTCTCCAGTCTGAAACCCAACAACTGAGACACCTCAAATCAGTAGTCACTCTAGAGCAGGGGTAGGCAACCTATGGCACGTGAGTTGATTTTTAGTGGCACTCACGCTGCCCGGGTCCTGGCCACTGGTCCGGGGGGCTCTGCATTTTAATTTAATTTTAAATGAAGCTTCTTAAAATTTTAAAAACCTTATTTACTTTACATATAACAATAGTTGAGTTATATATCATAGACTTACAGAAAGAGACCTTCTAAAAACGTTAATGTATTACTGGCACGCAAAACCTTAAATGAGAGTGAATAAATGAAGACTCGGCACACCACTTCTGAAAGGTTGCCGACCCCTGCTCTAGAGCCATCTTTATTGCAAACTCTTCTTTGTTTTAGCGACACCTAGTGTCCTAAACGAATTTCTGTGGAAGTCACTGGTATAAGTGAGGATAAATGCAAAACCAACAAGGTCTTGTGGACTGTTTTGACTTTTTTAACATGTAAGCACAGTAAAGAATTCTCATTCTGAGCAACCGTAGCCTCCCAGCAATACGCCACAAAACTCTAAGCAAATATATGTACAATACTTTAAATGGAACCATTTTTGTTTTGTTTTTTCTTTGTTCTCCAACATATTATTTCCTATTCCCCTTAAATGGAAAAGAGGCCTCCCTTAACCCAGCCAGTCTTCCTTTTGTTTGTCTGGCATAGTAATATTCAATAGCAATGTTAATACAGTACAAAATCATAGAAAGGCAGTGAAGTCTAGTGGATGAAGCTGCTGACCTGTGGACCGACAATTGGGCAAGCCACATGTCTTCTCCCGTTATTTGTGTCTATGCAAATAGTGAAGTCCTTGGGGCAGTGACTGTTTCTCCCTATGTTTGTACAGTGTCTAATACAATGGGACTCTTACCTTGGTTGGGACCTCAACCAATTACTGTAATACAAATAATAGCAGTGGTAGTTCATCACACTTTTTTTTTTTTTTTTTAATTTAATCAGTGAAGTTGAAAACAGGAGACAAGATTAAGGAAAAAATCTTGCTGGAATCTCTTGATCTTACATCAGTGATAGAAGAGCCAGTTAACAACTCCTGTAACTCTCCCCTAGATGAGTAAATATAGTTATATTTTAAAGTATTTTACCTTTGGCAAAGTGCAAAGCAGTCCCAGTTGTACAATTATAACATGACTCTATGGGGCTGTTAAAGCAATTACTTTCTTAGAACTGAATTTTGCTGGATAATGCTACAACTATGGTTCAGCATGGGTGGAATTTAAAAAACTAAACCTGTTGAGCCAGTCTGATGACCTAGAAGTAACACTGAACACTGTCACCTGGACGATTTAACTTAAGATCAGGGTTCTCACTCAATGGAATAATCTGTTAATCTTTATTCTCTCCTTCCCCCCCCCCCCACCTCCGCCTAAGATCATTGTCCCTTAGAATCCAGCAAAAGAACCACTAGCTAGTGAATTGCTTCTCTTAGTTGATCCTCTCTGAAAACAGTAGCTTTTTTTTAAAAAAAAATTAATTTCCTGGAGCTTGCTTCCAATGCTTGTAAAATCTGCTAGGGGGCAATAGATGCTAGTTTGTTTCCAGGCAGATTATGTCAAGGACACTGGGGCATATATTATGATTATGTATATTGCAGCAGTACCTGGAAACTCCAGCCCTATTGTGCTAGTGCTATCAGCATGGTGGAGATCTGCTTACAATAGTCTATTTTTAATGTATTCTAGTTATAATGAATAATCATGTGTCTAAAGCACAGAACTTGATGACTTTTTTGATTCTGTTCTGGACTGCAGGTAAGTCATTTATGCCCCAGTTTTTTACCTTTGTGCCTAAAGTTAGGTACCAAAATCCATATCTAAGTAAGTGAAGTTACAGGTGCAGAGCACCACTGAAAATCAGGACACTTATTTAGGTGCCTACAGATTTAGTGTAGTCTTCAAGCACCAAGTATATGGGTACTTTGATCAAAGTTCTGACATCCTCCAATCCAGGCCTTTCTTCATGCACTGGATTCTGGATCTTCTTCCCAGGGCTATCAATAAGAACTTTGCCATTGATTTCAGTGGAAGTAGGACTATCTACAGCCTTTAACAGGTGAATCAGCTACCTGACTCTTGAGTGTATTTTATTTTCGAATCCCCATTACGGCTGACTGGAGTGCAGTTGGCATGATGCTTCAACATTGAGATACCAAAGCCTATTTGTGCTTTTGCACTTACAGCTCTGAAGATAGTTAGGCAGCTATCCTCCACAGTTTGAGAGAAGTACCCTGGCCAGGGCCAGCTCCAGGCACCAGCTTGGCAAGCAGGTGCTTGGGGCGGCCACTCCGGAGAGGGGCGGCAGGTCCAGCTATTTGGTGGCAATTCAGCGGACGGTCCCTCACTCCGGCTCAGAGCGAAGGACCTCCTGCTGAATTGCCGCAGCAGATTGCGATTGCGGCTCTTCCTGTGTGGTTTTTTTTTTTTTTTTTTTTTGCTGCTTGGGGTGGCCAAAACCCTGGAGCTGGCCCTGACCCTGGCTACAAGCAGTGAATCCATAATTGATTCTCTTTGAAAAATTCCCTTTCACATTTGATTTTTAGTTTATTCAAGTCAACAGACTAACTGATGTGAATCACTGCTGTCTCCATAAATTATCCTATTGTGAAAGGGAGAGTCACCCTGCATGCCAGACTTCTGACCTATCGTTTTAGGAGACACTCTTCTTAGTGCTCTGTCTAGTCAAGAAATTGATAAAACTAACCTACTGTACAAATATCAGGTTACAGGAATTCAATTGTCTGCAGTACCATAGCACTCCAATTTTTTCATATTAATTGTTAGGGAAGAAAAATATGTATTTACGAGTAATGCACTGGACTTGACTCACAAGATCTAGGTTCAGTTTCTGGATCTGCTGCAGATTCCTAACTTGTCACTTTGGGCAATTCACTTGGTGTATCCCCATTTTCCCACCTGAAAAATTGGGATACTATTTCCTCCTCACAAGAGTAGCAAGCTGTGATGAAGTGAGAACCTTCTGGGACACTTTTGCTACATGTGCATCCATTTACCTCTGGACTTTGCATTGGTACCCAGTGGATACAAAAGGTTTAAAGCTGCTCTTGGGGCAGAACTGGAGACAGGAGGTGTTGTCATGTTGTCTGGGATGGAATGAATAGGTCACTAAAAGACTGACTGAGACTGACCTATCAATTGCCAGGACACTTACACGTAGGTAGCAGCAGCAAAAAGGAAAGAGATTTCTCCCGCACTCCTCACCAGAGAAGCAAAGGTCCCAGCTCAAAAACAATGGCGCAAAAGGTATCGGTACTAGGATAAGAGTTGGCATTTGTAGCAAATTAGCTGGGACTGACAGAAATTGAGAGGCAGAACCAGAAAGGGATTCCATGACTGGGTGGAACACTGGCTTGGCTTTAACTTTTTTCTCTATACTAATGTAAGGATTTTCTGACAATGTTTCAGTTGACTAATAAATCCTGGTCTGTCTTGAGAAGGCTGCCTGATGTCACTGCAAATACTTAGTGAGATGCACTGGCCCCTGAAAAGGGCAAAAGTCTCTGACCAAGAGTCTAGCTCAGCAGGACCTGC
This sequence comes from Trachemys scripta elegans, assembly GCF_013100865.1. Taxonomy (NCBI): domain Eukaryota; kingdom Metazoa; phylum Chordata; order Testudines; family Emydidae; genus Trachemys; species Trachemys scripta. The sequence continues at coordinate 92,750,638 of NC_048303.1, read as the reverse complement.
TGGATAGAGCTCACTGTGTGAAACAGCAGTGCTGGTGCCCAGAGGCGGTCTTGGAACCATTGAGGCCACATGGCCTACTCTGGGGGGGGAGTCTGCTACACAGGAGGAGTTCCTCCAACGGACTATTTAAAATGTAGTGTGTGGCACAGATCCTATGGATTCATGACATGAGTATAAATTAATGTGAGGCACGGCTGCCATCACAAAATTATCTACATGTAGGTACCTAGAGACAACTGCCATGGGGGAGAAATCTGGACTCTCCCTTCTTTTGTAATCCTAATATGGTCACTTCAGAGGTCTAGCACAAGACTTTGAAGTGTATTTCTCCCTGTCTTGGTATTCTTTTGAATCATTGTCTAAAGTAAACATTCACTTGCAGCCCCATACCTGGACATGACTTTTCCAGATAACCAGTCACCTCCCTCCCTTCAACTAAACAATTTCTTTACAAAGAATCAAACTCTTTAACATTTAGGAAAACTGAATGAATTTTTAGAGACTCTTGCTTCAATGTGTTCAATTCATACTGTAAGACTAGACTTAAATGGCAATTAGTTCGGTTTACTTTTTCTTTACAAGATTTTGAAATAACAATTTTGATGTACATGTATCTGTCCTGTTAGTCTCTTCCCTCCTGCCTAGAGTGAAGTGTAACTTTTCAGATCATGTCTACCATAAGGCATTTTTATACTGTGGATAGCAATTTTGGGAACTGAAGTATGATAGTGTTGGTTGTGACTGTTGTTTTCAACACCATGTTGATAAACACTCTAGGCAAGTCTAATCAACAAGGCATGGAAAATGGTTGCCAAAGCTGTCTAAATAGTGATTGTTAGCAATGGTGTAGAAAAGGCCTTAGTGTAACAATGTATGTCAGACAGTATGGCCTAGGTGAGAGTCAAATGTAGATTCCCAACCATAAATCAGTTAAATGATTGAAAGAAGTAGAACTAAAGAACAAGTCCTCTTTTTGTATTCCTGTTTTGCCCTGTTAATCACCTATTTGCTCATCAGGGCTTGTCCCCAGCATTGACAGGCTGTCACCACAAGAGCAGAAACCTTCCACTAATTCTCAGATCTTGTGGAGACTGCCAGTTCCATGACGTACTTTCCTACAACTTCAGGATTTCCTCTCACCTTAGGCTAAAGGGTCAGACCATTAGTGAGTTTTTTCCAGCAATACTGTTGCTTACTGAAAGGATGTTTTGTCATACTTAAATCACTCTCCCAAGTGAATTTCATACCCAATGAACTTCCTTGTTTCCATTTCAAAAAGCCCTATTCTGAAATTAATTCCAAATTACCTATGAAAACCCCCTAGTTTTCATATCCTTGTTTTCTCTATATCTGTATTGCCGTCAGCAAGCAGGAAGGAAGGCAATGTCACACTGAAGCAGACATCAGTGCTGTCAATGGAGGGACGTCCTCTGACAACAGTGTGATTTGACCTATAACCCAGGGTTCAAATACCATCTACTCATTTCCCATTAGACTGTACATCAAAAGTTTCAAATCTGTTTTCCACTTCTGCCACTCAGCATCCCAGTGCTCTGCAACATCACTAGCTGTGTGGTTCTTCAAACACACAGCCTTCAAATATCAGTGTGCTGAATATTTTTCTTAAACTACAGTTTGTAGTTTATTTATAAAACCATTACATGAAAGAGCTCTAATGGAACAGAAAATTAAGTAGTAGTGCCCTGGCTTTGAAACATATTTTCAGACCTTTTGATACGCACTTTATTTATTTATTTTTAAGGTTACTGATAGTAGGTACAGCTTCATTTTCTGTTACTCACCCACTATGTATATGAAGTTCAGTGAAAGATTCTCACCCTCAGTCTGGTCCCCTTATGCTGGGTAAATGCGTCAGAACAGCATAAAGGGCCCTTAAAAACCATAGGGAATATTCCCCTAGTGTGTGCACTGCGAAGACTTCCATAATACACCTGGTATAGGGGGTATACCAGGGTGGCAGAGGGATGGGCACATAAGGAGTGGGGACACATGATGATGTAGTATAACACACATGCCAGCCTGCAATCCATAAGGCTTGAGAAGGCTGTTGTATCTTAGATGCCCCCAGCATAACTTAGGCAGGCCCTGGGTCTCTCCAGTTCTGGAAGAAGCCCAGGTTCAGAGGGTGCAAAGTGGCTTAAAGCGGTCTTAGCCCTTCATTCCCTGGACTGAGTCCTGACTCCGAACCTCTCCCACGGAGCCTCATTCAGCTCACTTTTCGTGGTCTCAGACTGATATAATTCCATTCATGGCAATGGACTTGCCTATGCTACCAGTATGAAAAGAGAAATGTGTTCTTGACTAAATTCAGAATCAAAGAGCTCATACTTTACATGTATCTGAAACAGGCACTCTAAAGTTTATTAACCCCAGAGAATACCTTGTATTTTAATGTCCTAGGTGCTTAAGATTACTTTTTCTCCTACTATAAGATATGTAAAGTCAATGGGGGTTTATTGCATGTTTTGGCATGACTAGGACCTCCAGATTTTCAAATGCCTCTTCCCCCCCCCCCCCCCCCCCCGACAATATCATCTTAAAGACAACTTTATGTAACTGTGCCTAAAAACATGTTTTTTTATTGCAGACAAATTAACTACGGGGCATCTTCAGAAGATGCCCTGTAGTTAATGGTCAGATTGTATGATCAATTCTCACACTACTTTATCCAGACCTGATGCTAACCATCAAATGAGCCTGGCTCCTGAACTCAGCACAACTCAGGATCAGGCCCCAAGTGATCTTTTGCATGAGGCAATCAGTCCTGTGATTGTTAGCAGTGGTGCTTGTGCAAAGTGCAATAAAAAAATTGTCCAGCATCAAAGTTTTTCCTCTGTGGTCAAGGCAAAGTTTAAAACCCCGTACATATCTATACAAAACAATAGAGAAACCCAGTATTCCTGCAAATATTCATGTATACTGTAAGAAAAGGAACTATCTTACTGGAACAGACCAGATATTCATCTAGTTTCGTATTCTGAGTGGCTAGGATCAGACTTTAAAACCAGAAGTGATAGCCTAGTCTCACCTCCTGCACAACACAGGCCATAGGAGTTTCCTGCTTCTAGTTTAGTAGGTGTGATTCAGGTAGGCACATCTTCAACATCGAGTCTTGATTTAAGAACTTTGAGTGATGGAGAATCCATCACAATCCTTTGCAAGTTGCTGCAATGGTTAATTACCCTTGGTGTTAAAATTCTGCACCTTATTTCCAGTCTAAAATGTCTGTCTAGCTTCAACTTCTAGCCACTGGACTATCTTCAAATGATCAGAAAATAGCCTTCATCAAATTTCTGTTCCCTATGAAGGTACTTATAGAGCGATCCTGTCACTCCCATAACTGTTTGCTAAGCTAAATAGACTCAAGGAGCTCACTCATGAGAGAGAGTACATCTTCCAATCCTTTAATCGTTCTCCTGGCTTTTCTTTGAATCCTCTAACTTTTGTATGAGATTACAAGAACTATTTCCCACAAATCCATGATGATTGACAGTAATTACATTACCCTTCTTTAAGAGTGCCACATGAATCATTCCATTTGTTTGCCTAGGACTGTCAGACTTGTGTTGTTTACTTTCTCCAAACCACTTTGTCATTTTGCATTGTGATATCTATCATCCCCTAATCCTTTCAAACTCTCCTTGCGTGAAAGGCTTTTCATGCCTCTCCCAACTTTTCTCCTTTTCCATGCAATTCTCCTAGTTTTCTCAAAACATTTTTTGGAATCCAGCATGGAGGTCTGTGGATTTAAAAAACAAACAAACAAAAAAACCTCATTTCCTTCTCCAATTTAATAATTGCAAGTTTTGTAATTAGTTTCTGCATCAAAGCTGGGTAATAACTACAATAACCTCCTCCTTACCAACACCCCACACTACATGCTTTAGTGTCAGTATCCTGTCTTCTGACTCCAGCACAGGTATAGAGGGACTATGTACTTTGTTTATAGAGCCAACTAAAATACCTGCTTTTACTCTGTCCTCTCATTTCTCCCCTCCCTGCCCCCCCTTAAGGTGTCATGGACACACTGACTAGCTCATCAGAAGTTGCTATCCAATCAGTAAGTCTCACTTCCCTACAGAGCATAAGAATGCAGTCTCCAAAGCACTCTTGGCTTTTAAAAGTATTTCCCTCTTTATACTACTTCCTCTTGCTTTTTTTAAATGCAAATTTAAACGTCCATTTAAACAGAATCTTAAAGTTAGGAAAGAACATTCTACAAGGCTGGGAAATATTTCCATACAGTATAATGTGGTTGGTCACACACAAGTAGTTGTTTCTGAATACTGCTGCTCTTTATGCAAAAGAACTCTCATTTTATTCCTCATTTTTGGCTCAATATCCGCCACCTTTGTATACTCAACACTCCGTGGCAGCCTGCATGCAATTTCTTTCAGGATTTAGATTCCCTGGCAATTGCTCAAATTGCTTGGATAAAAAAAGATCCATGGTGTAGCAGTTCCCACCTACTGGGAACCAACCCTTATTGCCTTACATGGGCTAAAAAAAACCACCCACATTTCCCCACTTTCCAAGTGGGGTGTGAGGAAGTTCAACCTCTGTGGCTCACTGCTGCTGTAATTGGACAGGGCATCCAAGATGGCACTTTGTTTGGTAGGTCAGCTGTGTACACTGAGCAAAGTCCCTTAGAACTGGGCAATTCTATGATGAACCATATGTGGTTAATTTAAATAGTCTCTTGTAAAAATGTTGTTTAATACTTTTGGTCCCCTCTGGCCTTGGAATCTATTGCCATAGCAGATGAAACACTTGCTAATTCCAGCAGTATTTCAGGTTGCGAAGCACACAACCAAGAGGTGCTACTGAATTCAAGTAATAAAAGGGTTATTCTATTCCAATAAACTTAGTTAAGCCTTCCCCATTAAGATGTTCTAGTCCATATTTTATAGTTAGTTCTCCTTAATGTAGAAAACTGATTTGCTTTAATTTTAGAAAGGCTGTTCCTACAAAAACACATGAACTAGATTAGAGATCAAACCTGGCAATATTGCAGCTGAAAAATAAATGCAGTTATACGTGACTGTCACTAGAGGACACTATTTATTTCTCATATCATAAGGCAAACTGAATTAGAAATACAGCTCACAAAGGAAAGATCAGCTGTGTGAAACCAACTATATACTAACCAAAAACAGTAGGCTTGTGGTCTTTCCACACTGGGAATCTTAGTCATGTCATTAACATTTAAAATGTTAATGACATGACTTCAATTGAAGTACTGTTGCTTATGAGAGGTACCATAACAGCATTCAGATCTTCTATTTACACACACGAGATGAGCAGCAAGCGTGGGGGTAGTGGCAGTACTCTGCAGAACCCTGTTCTGGAGCATATTAGCATGACTAAGAAAGTAGCTTAGTCTCTAGAATTGTTCATTAGCGCTATTTTTGACAGTTTAACTTTCCTTCCTGTGATATGGCCATTTGTCCATAATACTTTGGCCTGAGATCTGCAACTCACTTTGCACAAACAGAATAGTCACCACATGACAGTGAGTTACAGACACTTCCAATCAGGATGATTTTTAAAACCAATGACCTGGAAGTGGAAAGGCTCCATAACTCCCTGTATACCAGAAATTGACACACTTTTTTTATTGTGGAATCCCTCTTGCATAAAGCTTTTTGAGAGCCAATTCTAATATAAAATGTTCCATTTATATTAGCAGTGTGTTAAGCACTCAAATGTCAGACTGAACTGTCCTAGTGGAAATACTAGGTAAGTATCACTTTGACTTTTTTCTTCAGTTGTACAGTCTCCCGACTAGAACTTTAGCCTTTCATATAAGATTCTACAGGAACAGTTTCAGACTTCTGTCCTTTCAAACTTCATATTTTTAAAATGTTCCTCAAGCATGTCAGGATTCTTCTCATCCATGCCATCTAAGTCAATGTCAAAATCCAGTTCATCACTTTCCTCTGACTCCTCTCTTCTACTGATCCTTCTTTGGCAATTTCCAGTAGTCTCATTCTCCATCTTCTCTGGTCCTTTACTGATCCTAAAAAGAAACATACAAGTATAATTTGCCAGGCTTTCAGGATCTAATTATTAAACTGGGAATGGAGCAGGGGGAACTTTTATTTTAAAAACAAACAACTCTACTTCTGCTGAATGGAAAAACTAATGAAATAGTAGAGAGAGACATCCCTGAAGAGAATCCATGAATAGTTCAACATATCAAACTGTTGCTGGCCATAAGCCACATACCAGCAAATTAATGCATGATGCTCAGTAAAGAGAAACTGCTGGCACAAGAGCAATAAAAACACTAAATAGCATAGTTGCTATGCTCTACAGCAACCCTTGTTTGGTTTCTTTTTTCTGCTTAATGTAATTCTGAATAATCAGATGACAAATTAAATTCAAACAGTAAATTAACTCGTGCATATTTTATGGTACTTAACTTCTTAATCCATTTTAGAGGGCTTCATTCCAAAGTAGATGCAATTTACCCTTTGCAACTAAAATAGTCTTATTGGGTCTGATCTCATTCCCGCCAACGACAATGGGAGTTTCACCCCTGATTTTCTGTAGGACTGAGGTTGCTGTCTTCTACTGAATCCTGTCACGGTTACTTAAAGTGCATACTAACATTGGAAATTTCAAATGTGTTTTGCTAAGAGAATGCATGAGCTACAACTAGGGCAGGTAATCAAACTTTCGGAGCAGTACTTACGGAACTACAATTTCTTCTTTCTTTCCACATTTAGCACAGACTTCTAATTCACAAGCACAAGATCTACAAATAATATGGTAAGAATCCTTTACAGTCTTTTGGAGGCACTTCACACTATTAAGAAGGAAAACAATATTAGTGTGATTGTGGCTAGTTAGCAAATTGGAATGTTCAACTAATTCTTGAAACAACTAGACTTATTATTGGAAAGTTTTATAGACACCCCCTCCCTCCCAAAGTGGGAGAAGACTACTTTCTGTAATAATAAAGTCCTATGTATATGCCAATCTCATATGAAATATTACTTAATGTTAAAGAAATGTTAACAAATTGTCTGTACTATCATATTTCTTTTCTCCTTTAACTTATGTCTGTTTTGGAAAATTAGAACAAAAGAGGGAAGAATTTTTTTAATGATCAAAATGATAGAACACAGATCTGTGTCCACTTATTTGAGCAGGCTGTTTGGTTCACTAACACTGCCTATTTCTTTAAAAGCTGTACAACTTTTCCTATTTCTTTGGCTCAGACAAGAGTAGTCCAAGCAGAATATAGTACTAAGACATATGTGCAATTTATAAATGCAAACTACCGATGCAGAGAAAATACATTATATACCTTTGCATTTCTCAATATACAAAAGATAACTTGAGTCGAAACCCACAAGAAGCAGTGTACTATTCCAAACATTTAGAGGCTTTGGTTGCTATTGTCAAAATAAAAATGATAGAGGACCTCTGGCCTGAAGGTTAAACTGCCTTAAAATTTGAATGACTCAAACATTCATGATATATCAAAGGTCTTCTCTTTGGACAAAAACCGAGAAGATATTTCTGATGTAATCTAGTCAGACCCAAAACACCACCCTGAAAGCCAGCCCTTCTCAACCCTGAAGCACTTCAAGGATTCAAGCACACAGCTTCTTTCGCAGTGGGTCTTGCAGAGGAAGCAAAAGAGGCTGGATACCAAGTCATCAGATACTCTTGGAGTTCTTGGAAGGACCAGGTGGGCTAGTAATTAACATCTTATTGGGGCAAGAGGACTACTTTTTTAAACCACAACTTTCAGTCACAATCTGTTGCGCTAGTTTCAAAGATTGAGGGGGGAAAAAAGGATTAAAAAGAAGACTAAGCAAAACTAACCATTTTCACTTAAACACCAATAAGCTTTCCTTAAAGACTAGTGCTATTATCAACCTGAGGAAAGGCTGGTGAAAAGAGGACTGAGGAAGTGGACACTAGAGCACAGGTGTGGTGCTTAGGGCAAAGATCTTTAGCATCCACACTCATAGGAGCCCTGAGAATAGTTGGGGCTTTCAGACCCAGGGTCCATGGACTTGAGCTAACCCTGGGCTTACATTGCAGTGTAGACATACCCTTTAATACCTTACATTGCAGGGCACCAGATCTCATGGAGCGTGAATGTACAGTACCACAGGATAAACTGCTCTAAAATCTTCTGTGGTAATGTTCTGGAAGAGGATATGAAAAACTCAGCCTGTAGCAGCAAGGTTTCTAAGGTGTACTCACCCAGACCCTGCAAAGTTTCCAGCCAAAGACATGTCATTCATGCAAAAAGGTTCAAGGAGAACATAAAGTACTTAATTTGTGCACTTTTACAGTATTCAGTACTATCTGGTTTCTACCACAACTCCCTTCCTTGGGCTCCAATCTGTCTCCCCTTACTGTAGACTACACTGTGCTTCAAAGATAGTGATTCATGGATGTCCGACTCCTCAGAACATTGAAGTGCACAGGAATCATGGTAGGATAAATATGAGAATATAAGCCCTTCACGTACTGGCACGGAGCGCTTTAGTTTCAGTAACTAGCATGATTAAATGTAATGTTAAAAAATGGATCTGATCTGAACTCAAATTAAAACTTCCATTTTTTTTCATGAAAATGTCACTTTTTGACCAAGCTGGCTATTTTCATTTAAAAATTAGTCATAGCACTGAATATTCCTTTACAAAATGAAAATAAATTTAAAATTCAACTTCCCCTGAAGCCAGGAAAGCCATAAGAAAGCTTTGGGAACTAATAATGTGATTCAAGTGTCAAGGGCAACCCCTACTGGGATACTTTTAGGTTTGCAAGGGGAGCTGCTCTCACTGACTCAATTCAGTAACAAAGCAAGTAGAAGGTCAACTGAACTAGTCTTCACTGAATCCTGAACTCGCTCTTCAGAGTATGCCTACCCCTGATGAGGGCAGAAGTGGAATATGTCCACTACTTGCCTTCCATTCAGATTTATCAGTAGCCAGATTTAGACAGAAGGTTCAACAGGCCTTTTCTCTTTTGGCCATGAGGACTGCATATCCCATCCCTGTTAAAAGAGCTCAGTTTTTCTAGGAGTGGACCTTATGGAACTAGCCACAGAATTAAGTCATAAGATTTATTTTCAAGATTTATTTTTTAAATACTTTTGTCATTACACAAACTCTCAACATCTTCAGCCCATTATGCTTCATGTTGTCAGTGAGTGACCTCTGTCCACCTATATTCCCCTGAGTTAGCCTGGCCCCCTTGATAAGGGATTTTAGAGGGATTAGGGATAAAAGGATGGCAGGCTAGAGCCTTGTAGGAAGCTCTCAATATTGCCTACCAGGCTGCTTGGCCAACAGCACCCCAAACAGACCACACTATAAACTGCAAGCAAGCACACAACAAACCAAACAAATATTTGTGGGAATATTTTCTTTGGTTTCCATTTGCATGGTTTCCAAACTACAGTAGAACCTCAGTTATGAACAGCTTGGGAATGGAAGTTGTTCATAACTCTGAACAAAACATTGTTTTTTTTTCCCCAAAAGTTTATAACTGAACATCAACTTAATACAGCTTTGAAACTACTATGCAGAAGAAAAATGCTGCTAACCATATTAATTTAAATTATAAAAGCACAGAAACCATTTCCTTACCTTGTCAAATCTTTTTTTAAACTTACTCTTTTTTAAAGTGGTTTAACAGTACTGTACTGCATTTGTGCTTTTTCGGGGAGGGGGGAAGTCTCTGCTGATGCCTGATCGCCTATTTCTGGTTCCAAGTGAGATGTGTGGCTGACCAGTCAGTTTGTATCTCTGGTGTTTAATTTGGAGGTTCTACTGTACCTCAGATGACACTCTGCATTTTTTTATTTGAAATGCTGCTTCAAAATTAAGCAATCCTAAATCTCATGTGGCTTTGAAACTATGGCTCAAATCAGAAACTATCAACTTAGCAAAGATGAAGAACCTGGTCTGAGTTTCAAGTCTGGAATGGAACCATCTAAGCTTCATGGGATGTTGCTTACATTTTATAAATGTCTTCTGCATCCAGTTTCTGGCAAGCATCAGTGAGTTATGACTGATGGAATGTCACATAACACTAGATCACTTAATAATTTCCAGCAGCCAAGATAGCATGAACAAGATGGAAAAGCTGTACAAAAATCTGTCCAGTCAAGTTGCTGTTTAAAATCAAAAGCGGTTTCAGAATACTAAATTATTTTGAGAAATTTAGAGATTAATTAGCACCTTAATAGCCCTTTAAAACCTAGACCTCTCCCTCTGTACCACTTATGGCCTGAAAGGTGATCTTTTCTTCACCTCACAGAACAGAGCTGGTGCTAATCCACTGGGGGCCCTAAGCAAGAATATTTAAGTCTTTTGAGATACATTTAGGAATTTTCTAAAAGTAAAGTTAAACTCTGAAGGCAAACTGACCTTCTCCTGTTTTTGTTTGCTTTCCCAAATTGATCAACCATACCACACACCCATAGTAACCCATGAAGTAGCCCTTGTTACTCAAGTTACTGTGAAGCAATTGATATTTTTCACTCTGGTTTTAGTATTTGGAGCTCTAGGAGGACACTATTCATAATTCTGAAATCTACAAGTAACATCCACAAAAAATTAAATGGTACAAGTTGCCAAAATCTGCAATGAAGCCAATACCTTCAGCAGACATATGGGAACTGCAAAATCAGCAAGTGTATGTGTGTACTTTTTTTACAGAGTAATGTTTTTCAACAACTTAAGTGTAGAACGGTGTACACCAGTATATAATTAATTGTATGAAGTAGTTGCAACTGAAGATGCTAATCTCCAGATGAGACTGGGTTAAATCTGAATTTTTCATAATTCTTTCATAACTAGATTTCTAAATACTAATCACTATTTAAATTTAAAGTTGAGTTTATACTGTTGTTGCAAAGTATAAATACAAGATTCCAGACATTTCCGTGGTTGACCCTGAAAGGCACAATAGGCAATCATTTCTATCAAAAGTATCACCTCATGCTCCTTTCTTCTCCGCTTCCCCCACAGTTACTGAAATCTTAAATGTTCCCCCACAGTAACACAAAACAGTGCAACTCCACCAAAAATATTTTTAAAACATTCCTTTATTTTTTTTTTTAAATCTGTTTAATGTGACCGCACATCAGTAAGCATTCTATTACCTAAAATTACATATTTTGGCCTGATCCTGCAATTAGATCTGCATAGGCTGAGCTCTGCACCCTCACTGAGCTCCAGTGATGTCCATTTATAAGGAGCAGTTTGTATCAGTGGCGGCCTTTATTTGTATATGTTGAGACTAAGGAAGATTTGATAACTGCCAGAATCATCTATTCTATCTCAGCTACTGAAGAGAATTTTTTAAAGTAAAGTTGATTTGATTTAATGGTCTTCCATCTCCATGAATGACAAGAAAAATCTACTGATGAAAACTATCACCTGCATGGAGGCCATTCATATTTTATACAATATATTCCTATGAAACAAAACACTTTATTTTGAAGCCCAATTACAGACAAGGAAGTTCTGCCTGCATTAAAAAAAGTATAATTAAGCCCTAAAAGGGTTTCTTTAGGCCCCTGTCTAACAGCTCTGTTAGATGCCTATTCAGTTATTCATTTGGTGATACTGAATGAGGTTTGACAGGCTCCAAGATTGAAAACATAAATTCATCTGATTAAAAATTCCACCCCTTTTCCCCCTCCCAGTTAATCTCGTGTACTGTAAAAATAGAGAAATTTCCCTGTCTCTGACTGACTTTGCAATCTTGGGACAATCATTTGTTTCTGTGCCTCAGGTTTGTCTATTTAGAGGATTATGATAATTAGGTTCCTCACAAGCACTGTGATGCATAAGGATGTTTAGTTATTTTAATGAAAGGTGCTATATATGTAGTGGGGGAAAAAACATCAAAAAAAACCCAATGGCTTGCATTTTTAAGAGAACAACAGTTTTTAATAAAGTAAATCCAACATTGTAAACTTTGTTGGAACTTCAGCCTACTGAATTTAGAACTCAATACAATAGGGATTACACCTTTTCTACACATCAAAATGAAATTTCTAAAAATGGTAATACACACCCCAAAAGAGGTTCACAAATTATACAGTGATTAGCTGTGAAGTAACTGTTGACTCACCATTTCTTCGGTTTTGATAGTGGTTTGTATTTGCTGAATTTTACACGCCACTCCAAGACCTCCTTACAGTGCTGACACACTCCATCATGAAGCTTTGCATTGATTTTCTTTATAAAAAAAAAAAAGGGTGCTTGAAGTGTCATCTTTTATAAATCAACCAATTAGCAACTATTCATCAGTTTAGTTTAAAAAAAAAAAGCGCACCTCTTATGAAGTAATTCCATGATCTTTTGATATCATGCAGCTAGAGTACTGGGGGAAAGATGTATTCTAATGGCAGTGCAAGAACAATGAGTTCATCTGTTTCTCTACCTGTTCTTATGTTAGTAATAAAGATACTGAACACTTCCAAGCATTCCTAAAAATCAGTACAAAGTAAGCGTTGGCAGACTACATCCATTCAAAGAGTGAAATGCATGTTTGTATGGAACTGGAAATGGATTTTGAGACAGCAGCTTTGCTCACTGAAGACTGGTTACAAGTTTAATACCTATAATTTACAATATATTGGGCTTTAGCAATGATGATGTATATTAAGTGGGTAGCCTTGGACTTTTCTAAAAGCACAGAGGAAATGGAAGTGCCACATCTTATACCATCAGAAGGACTCCTATGTCTTCCATACCATGAACTAAGTTCCTTCTGCTTTCCCTCAATTTCTTTTTAAAGAAAGAGAAAATATGATCAGTTGAACTAGAGAAGTGTTTCCATGATGAGGGAAAGCTTAGTATAGGTACATTTTGCCTCCCCCCCCGCCCCCAAAAGTCCTCCTATTCACTGAATTAGATGAGAATACAGTACACATGGAAAAAAAATCACTAGTTGCACTAGAAACTAGTTATCCAGGGAATAGGGAACCTTGGCTTCCTTAAACAACCCTCCTTTCTTCGGGCATAGCTACACTTGCAGATGTACAGCGCTTTGAGTTAAACCAGCCTTCGTAGAGCACAGTAGGGAAAGCGCTGTAGTCTGTCCACACTGACGGTGTGGCCACATTAGCAGCTCTTGCAACCGCCACAGAGAGCAGTGCATTGTGTCTGCAACATGCTTTTCAAATGGGTGGAGTATGACAGGGAGTGTGTTGTGTGTATGTGGGGGGGAAAGGGTTTTTTTGGGGGGCTGAGAGCATGTCTGCATGCTCCTCTTCCCCCCCCCCCCCAGCATTTCACAGTAATGGTTGCTTTGTCTCAGAGAAGAGAAGCATGCTAGCTGTCAAACAGAGCTTTCAAAGGGCATATCCAAAACAATGACAATCTTCCATTGTTAAGAGTGCAAAAAAGTAGTTTCCTTAGTATAGGTTCTTAAATCTTTTAATAAGCCTCAGGCTGAGTGCATGTCCATTTTATCTACTGAATCTTCAAACTTTCAGGAATACCAACTCTAATTTCTCTGACCACCTTAGCCATTTTTATTCTACCTGAATACAAGAAGCTTGCGTTCCTTCCCACCTGATTTAAGCCCAATCAATTTACTTAGCAGTTTAGAATATTTTTGCAACTATTCTACACTATAACAACCCCTACCTCTTTAGTGACAATTTTTCCCACAGTCCTACAGACAAGTTGAGAAATAAGACTGACAGCTATTTCCCTTCGGCCTTCCGTTGCAACTGACAAAAACCGGAGAGTAGATTTTTGGGGAGGAGTATTCTATTACTACTCATATCTCCTTTGATGGGTACAATCCTTGGCTCCCCCACACATCATAGATGTGACCTAGAGACCCTACCCTTACCTTCATCATCTCTTTTGCCTGAGGCCTTATTTACTTTGGGAAATTTGTGCACATGGTGATTGTTTTGGACTGGGACAGCTCCACCAGCAGTAAAAGTAATGGAAACAAATGTAGACAAGAAGCTAATGCTTTTAGTCACCATGACATCTAATCCTACTCTGCACCACTGAAGAATATCTATTGCTACTCATGCCCCCTCAAAACACAACAAAAAAACCACCCTAAGTTTTCCAGGGTGGAGGCCCCCTGAAAGTTGTCTTTGAATCCCTCTGGTAATCAGCCATACAGACCTTTTCAAGGAAAACCTATCATTAGTGGGAGGGGAAGCTACCAAGCTACTGAAGCTTCACAAGTACTTTGCAGCTGCATAAAAGAGGTTGCTTTTCTTGCTGGTACAGAAAAAAACAAAAAGGGAAAGGATTCTTATTTAAACTTAAAATTTAAATAAAAGTATCTGACCAAAGGGGACTCATCTACCAGATGTGGGATTAAGGAGAGAAATCAAATCTGGGCCAGCAAGTTCTCTTCCCACCTTTGTTCCTTGAAGAGCTTCTAGTATCTACCCCCTTTATTAAAAAAACCCAAAAACCTGTCACCATGTTTTATTGGCATCACAAGTTGAACAAAGCATTTTCTTTGTCAAGAATACTTATTATTTGTTTTTTTAATTTCATAAACAGAACATATGAGGTTTGACTTCTAGGAGTCATTAAGATGGGTAATGCGTCTTCCAATTGCTATGAACTGGCGATGGAATATGTACTTCTAGTTGGACAAGACCCCCCCCCCCTGCTTTTTTTTTTTAAACTAGGTTTAGAGTAGAGCCAAAAGTTAAAAAGAAACCAAACCTGGAAAGCCAGAACTGCTTCAGAAAACAAAATGGAGGATCATTAATAATTATAGCCATTTCAGACATCCAAATATTATCTGATCATAGCAATGAATCCTGTGAGAATTCATCTACAAAACGTACAATAGTTGATTTAAGATGTGTGAAGTAACTAAGCCTAAAAATCTCACAGTAAAATAAGGAAAAAAGCAGTGATATTAACAGATTTTTTGGCATACTTTCTACAGGTATAACTAATTACAAAGAGGCATAGTACAAGACATTAAAAATAAACCAGCATAACTGACGAGTGTTGACTGCATCAATAGAGATACTTGCATAAAAGTGTAGTAAAAAATTAGATCAATGATAAATACAAATACTTTTTTCAGTGGAAAAGAAACCACTAGCATTTTCATTTGCAAGTGTTAAAACAATCTTAACTGGAGCAGTGTGTGTGTGTGTGTGTGTGTGTGTGTGTGTGTGGTGTGGTTTTTTTGGGGCGGGGGGGACTATAAAAAAGTGTGTTGGAGAAATATTCTGCAGACTAAAAATTACTCAAATTGTCTGAATAGATCTCTTAGTGTTGAGAGATGTTTAAAAATCTGAAGTGGCCTACTAGTACACATCAAGAAGATTTACTAATTAATAACAAAACTAATTGTAGTCTTAAAGGAAAACTGCAGTAATTAGTTACACTACATATAAACAAGCATGTATTTTTTACTATAATAAATACACATTCAAAAACTAAGGCTGGGATTTCCAAAGGAGCTTAAAGCAATTAGATGTCCAAACTTTTTTTTTTTTTTTTTTAAATCGGTTCCTTTGAAAATACTAGCTCACCTTTAAAAAATAACTGTTTCTATCTATTTTAAAGTTTCATACTGTCAACCATCTCCATAGTATCTAAGCATCTTCTCCATTTGGTCAACCGCAATAGTGAAGTTGCTAATGGACTTCATGGATCCTGTGGCTCGTCTACCTTTTGGTGGGCCTGTGTGTGAAAAATTCTGCTTGGGATACGAGTTTTTGTTGTGCTGGTTGTTTGATTCTCCACCACCCAAAAACCCCCAGAAACCCTGCAATAAAAACAATGTTACAAGTACCATACTTGTTTGGAAAGGCTGCTTGCTTCTTTTTGTTTTTGTTTTTAAAGACTCATTTGCAGAGCCCTTAGATTTGAATCCTCAATTCCAAAGAGAGGAATTCCAAAGAGGAGTGTGCTGCTGTCTGAACTTACAAGACAGCATGCTGACATGCTCTCATCCCCCCCCCCAAAACCCCACTCTCCCCCCACATACACACAACACAATCCCTGTCATACTCCACCCCACCCCATTTGAAAAGTATGTTGCAGTCACTTGCATGCCGGGATAGCTGCCCATAATGCACCACTCCCAATGCCACTGCAACTGCTGCAAATGTAGCCATGCCAGTGCGCAAGCAGCTGTCAGTGTGGACAGACTGCAGTGCTTTCCCTACTGTGCTCTCCAAAGGTGGGTTTAACTCACAGTGCTCTACATCTGCAAGTGCAGCCATGCCCTGAGAAACATTTTTGTTTCCCTTGGCTTCAGGCAGCCTCAGACACAAACTTTCAACCCTGATATCAAACTATTCTCAGTCTTCAGTGCTGATTCCTTCCTAAATTGCTACCTCTAAACCTCTTAAAAGTGGGACTTGGAGTAGTGGCGGCAACGCCACTTCCTCTACTTTTCAATTTTAATTTTTTTTTTTTAATTTTTTTTTTTTTTAGGAAAAACTTTTCTGTGCCAAGTCCAAAGCTCCTTGACTTCCCAGACCATGCTCCTCCTACCACCTGCAAACAAAACAAAAACCTCTCAGAACTGGATTTTAACATGCTCCAAAGCAGGACTTAAAGGGACTGGAGCCACTCCAACTCCACCATGGAAGCTTTAAGTTTCTTCAGTCTCCACAGACTGGAGGTTACTTGTGATCCTTGCAGGCCCAAGTGGTGAACTTCAGGCAGATTGAATATCTGTTAAGTAAATGCTCCTCACCAATGCATCAAAGGCATTATGTATGGTACCCTTAGACATTTGTCTCGCATGAAGGACATTCTTAAACCCAGTCTTTCCCCCAGGATCTGCCATTACAGCTGAAAAAATATCATGGAGTTAGAAGGGACTGTTCAGAAACACTTAAATACTGCAGGCTTTAATTATCATTATGCAAATAACTACTGCGGCATAAAATGATTGGAGAATGGACACATCTAAGCAATTCATCTAGTTGTCGTGTTTGATGAACAAAAAGCTTTTCAGACCTGATCCTGCTCAACTTATGTCAACAGCAGTTTCACCATTCTCTTTAATAGAACTGCAACTAACCCTTATTTTCTTAACATGGCATATATATTTGTATTTAAGTATATAGTCTATACAATGACTTTTAAAATCTAGATTTCTGAAGAAGCAGTTTATCTATCTTCATTCTACAATTACTTAACTTTCCACCTTAGTACAGGTAAACATAAAAACTTGGTCTCAAAATAGAGTGGGTTTTTATTCTAAACTAATTATTATAGGTGGTGCAGGCAGCACCACCTAGAGTCAAGTTTGCCTGAAACTTTGCATTATAAGATCTAGCTTTCAGTGCTTACAACTTTGCCAAACAAACCGACAAGTCTGCTGTTTTCTATGCTGAGCGTCTGCCTAAGGTAGAATCTTTTTTGGAAAAGTTTCAACTAAGAGTTCAGCCATTTCTATATAATATTAGGGAAAAACAATATTCAATCCATGTTTTTTATTGCCAACCCATTTCATTGAGAAGCTGTAGTGCCTTCATTCTTTGGAGCATGTAAACAAAATTTGGCAGGGGGTTGCCCTGCTGTCAGGGATGACTTTTGCTATCCTTATGAAAAGTTGTCCAAATTTTGCCAAGTGATAAACCTTTGAAAAATCTCTGTTCACAAGTGCTCAGCAGACACTTGTTAGAATTTGGCAGTTAAATTCTCTGAAGATTCTAGCTGCCATGAGAACACTCCATCTCTTCACTGGAGCTGTGTGCCAACCGCACAGTGCGTGCACCATCCCCACACAGTGACTGAGCATGCTCCATCTCAGAGCCACAGGGAAAATCCTTCTCAGGCCCTGCAATTGCGGCTCCTGGCTGCTGGGGGCCAGCATGGTACCAGGCACTGAAACTGAGAGCACTGATACTGTTCCGCCTGTGCTCTTAATGCTCCTGCTGGTGCCCAGGCAGCATGGAGAAGGAGGAAGATTCAACTGCAGAGGGGGGAAAATGTATCATGTGACTATCATAATAGTACATATGTAGAAGGGAGATAAATTGAAATTGCATAGGCAGCCTTAATTTTGGTTTTTCCTAACTGTTGAGTGCTTGGTCTTGCAAACTTAATATTCCTTTAACACTTTTTATAATGTAATCAGATATTCCAGGTATCACCACAGCATAAACATCCTAGCACCCTTCTGGATTTGTGAAGAATACTTTAGCCACCATGCTTTTAAAGGCACCTTTAGGTATGTGCCTTTTCTGTATGCTAATTTACAGTGTGATAATTTAAAAAAAAAAACAGCACTCTGGGATAAAGTACTAAAATATGGACCCTTCCCTTTAAAACAGACCATTCTGAAAATGACCGATTTTGTTTTCAGCTAAGACTCCTTTTCCTGTTCTCTCAACCATACTCGTTTAGGATAAATGAATTGCAAAACTTAGTACTGTAGTCTGAGTTAAAATTTAAAGCCCTGCAAACCAGTGCATACTATTTTCTCTTCTCCCCCCTCCCTCCCCCCCACCCCCAACATACTGCTGAAGCAATATGCAGTAATTTGTATTCCTAAGAGCATTTTAGTATCATTAGCCTTTTTAACAGGTTACGGGAGGTACAACACTACACTTGAAGGAAGCTCATTATTGTTAAGCAGTGTACTTTTTACAAAGGAGTCAGCTTCCCTTACAGATACTTCAGTAATTTCCAATGATACACTGTGACTGGTACTGGAGAAGGAAACATTTATTACTGGAGTGATGACCAAGATAGGATCAGCAATGTGTAATGTACTCGGAATGCAAGGGGCCATACCCAAGAGAATTGCAATGCATGTAATAATGCTGAAGAACACATACTTTTCCAAGTACTAGTTGGAAATAATTCATACTTGATAGCTTCACAAACAGGTATTTATCTATGAGAAATCCTGAGTTCATTTTAATGGAGACATAAAGCTCTGAACACTATAATTATCAGACAAAAGAATGATGCTCATTTCCTGTTGGCAGTAGGTTTCCTGTACTAGCCCTGTTCCTGCAGAAACCAACTGGCATACAGCAATGAAAGCAATCAGCATATTGTATATTTTTCAGTTCTGAGGTATGTTAGTTTTAAACAAGCATCACAGGTACATCAATTAAAGATAAATGCTCTTTTTCCCCCCATCCTACCCAATCCCTCTGCTTCCTTAGTTGGTGCCCAGCCCTGCCCATATTAGTCATAGTTTAACTTTTCCTTTTTACACTGAAACTCCGAAGTTCACCTTAAGTTAAGATCAGGTGACTGGCTCACATGACAAAAAAGCTATGACTCATATGCCCAGTCTTCTACATTTCCAGCAACATATGCTTGAATAATATGAAACTACAGAGCTCCCATCTGAGGTCCTCTCCCACAAAACCATGCACTGAGTAGTACCAGTGACTTTTATTTAAAATGAACAGTACATGTGAGAACCTTTAATAAAGGTTATGCAATTGAATTTTGTTTCGCAGCAAATCACTTTACAATTTGAAGAACCAGTCCAATTTCTTAATAGCTAAAGTATAATTAACATTTGTCTAATTACCTTGTCTTCATTGGCATAATTAGTATTGAGTTATATTTGAATATTCCTTTTTCTTTTGGATTTAAGATTGGCATTCAACAAGTGTGTGATTGCTGACATTTTGATACTCAATTCAAAGCTTAAAAAAAAAAATCAGAAAAACTGACCTATCAATAACCATTAACAATTTTCAAATAAATATTTTTAGTCAACTTATGATAAAATGCTATGGAAATAAATGCATGATGCCTAAACAAGAAAGCAATTTTATCATCTTGGGTCCCGAAAACACAATACCACAATTTAATTTTTTTTTTTTTTTAAAGAGAGTAGAGCAGATTTAAAGAGTAGGAATAGGGGCAGGAAAATGTTTTAAACAGACCGAGCAGTGCAAGTGGAAACCCCTACCAGACCTATAGTGAAACACATGAATAAAGAGAAGAGACCTGTATTGTAAAACGAAAATGAGCCCACAGATATGTAGCTGGATTTGCAGTCAGTGGAAGGGAGAAACAATCCAGAGCTTTGAAAACCAAAAGGGCAATTTCAAATCAGATACAGAAATGGAAGAGAATAGCAGTTTGCCTGCTCCTCTGCAACAGAGGCTGTTGCAGAATGCCTGTAAGCCTGTCGTCCCCTGTCCTCTGATGCCTTGCCAGCATTTCCTATGCCATTCCAACCTGTGGTGTTTGTGCAGCAAAGTGAAATGTTGTAATCAGAGGGCTGGGTTGGGTGGAACCACAAGAGAGCTAAACATGTGGGAGTAACTGCCAGCTATTGTATGTGTTATTTATAGGGCTTCTGGCTTTCCAGGTTTGTTAGTTTCACTTTTGGGGGGTTATTTTTTTTAGCAATTTTGAAGTTTTCTGTAGATGTCCAAAAATCAGAGCGTTTTGGAGCTCTTTTGTATACTGTATTGAGTAATGTCTTTGTAATGTCCTCTTGTGTGCTTGAAACAGTAGTAATGTTAAAACAGTAGTAATGTTAAAACAGCACTATGTTGAAGTGCATTTGGGAATCTCTACTGTGCACCAGCAGGGTCTACAGAGACCAAGTAATATGCAACACATTTAGCGTGCTTTAGAAATCACATCTCTAGTCCATGTTATGACTCTACACATTATTTGTATCTAGAGCTTGTCTACACATAACCATTTCTGGTGGTTATTGGATAAACACCAATTTTTTGTTTGTATGGACGGTTTTTAATCAGCTACAACCAAAAATCAGCAGCCCCAGTTATAGTCAATGTATAAGAATTTAATCAGCCAAAAATTACCACATTGTCAAGTGTGGGGTTTTATTTTATTTTTTTTACATCTAGACTGTAACATGGGAATATTTTTAGTTTTTTCTATTAAGGGGTCTTTTTTGGCTAAAAACATAATCCAGGTGAAGACCTAAGTGATGCTGCTAAAAACAAAAAATTCTGGAGCTGTGACCTTGCTGTCTGTCCACTGAGGGCATCTGATTCATGCTGGCCTTCATCAATGCAGAGAAGCAGTAAGCATGGAATAACTTCTTCCATTTTCAATTGTTTGTTTACTCAGTTATTCTATTAAAACGAGATTGAATGCAATTCAAATTTGTGCATTGTTTATTGATCAACAAAGGCAGGAATGAACATCGTTTGATACTTTAATAATCTTATAGGCAGCCAGTGGAGCTTGTAATGGACTAAAACTCCCAATGGCTTCATACACATTCATGAACCAGAACGACAGGTTGCAGTGGCCCTGTGAGTATAGCTAACTGGTCCGTGTCAGTTTCTCAGAGCAGGAAACAACATTTGCAATGTAGTAGTCACCAGCTAAAGAACGCTCTGGCAGAGGTGATTAGACTGATCCCACCCATAACTGTGTTCAAACAAAACAATCTTTTGATAAGGCCTTCCCCGGGGTGAAAACATTATTTATTACCTTCCACAGTGACTCAATGTGGACATTATGAAAAGGGGGTGGGGGGGGGGAGAGAGAGAGAGAGAGAGAGAGAGAGAGAGAAGAAACATCAAGAGGAGGAGGAGGAAGAGTGGATTAACACAGGCACATCTCCTTGGAAAAAGTGTGGAGACCCTGAAATTATAGCCCTCTTTGGGGTACACTCCCTATTTTATTATAGCAAGTAGATATTCTGGGGATACCCTTTTAAACTTTAAGGACGTTGCTCTTCATTCTAAAGAGTAGAACTGAAAGTTGTTGGGGGCAGGGATTCTTGAAGTGCACTACAAAATGCTGATCTGAGATTGGGTGCAGTGGCAAGGAACATTGTCAGTGTGCATTAATCTCAGGTAGCTGTTTGACATGTCAGGTATGCATTATGAGAAGTAATGTACTCATTGCTATGCAAAATTCAGTTTAACCTTTTGTTTTTACATCTGGCAGTGGTTCCCATGATACATAACAGAAGTTGATATCACAACAGAGACCACAACCTATTCCCAAGCCGCTCTCCTATGCCACACTGTAACCAATGACTTCAAACTAACATCCTGTACTCTACTAAAACTCACAAAAGGCACACTAACCGCCCTACCCTTCATAATTAAAATACATGTGACCGCTATAAATAAAGGTCTTCTATATAAAGATACACACACACACACACCTGAAATTTCACTACAAAACCTGCAGACTCAGGATAGAGTCAGTCCACAACAACAACAAAAATTGTACAGCAGTGACGAACTCTCAATATGTAAACACAGAATGTGACTGTATACACTATATAAACTATTCAGTTAAAATAACTTCTTACTTGTCAGCGTTACAGGTGGCAGTTGTCCAAGTGCAAACAGGTCCCATGTCAATGTAAGGTACTAATAACAGACAATAAAGGGCACCAAATCAGATCACATCTAGTGACAGCACGATTCTTTATAAAATGACAGGCAAGATTTGGGTCCTGATCCTGCAATTGGCTCCATGCAGGCAAACTTCTGGCCCCACTGGCAGGTACCCAGTTGAATAGATGGGGTTTTATTTAGCACCCAATAGAAAATATATAATTATAATAATTAATATAATTAAACAGGTAATGCCAATAGCATTATTTTTCACAAACATATCCTAAAATATATTGTCTAGCATCTGCAAGTTTTATGGGAAAACTTTAAGTACATGTTAAATGAACATTACATCCATACAAATTCCTATAAAGTCAAATGTGTTACTAGAAATGGTGACCTCAGTAATAGTCATGTAATCAATATTGTCATCCAGCTACAATACACGTAGTACACTTATTTACTGACTCAGCTCATAAAATCTCTATCAAGCTAGCATTAAGATATTCAAAGGCAAGACACAATATTTCAAAAGGTCCTAGCAATGGCTGCATGAAGTGTTTAATTTTGTGTGGTTGATACAATATATGAAGCACAGAATTCTATCCTTGGACCCACATCAGTAGAATAGTGTTTGCATAGATGCAATGTCAACTCCAGAGATGAACCACCCGGACATCAAAAAAAACAGAAATGGAAGTGAGATTGTGTATGTTGAAGACATTTCCTAATCCCATCTTGCAAAAAAAATTATACCAATTCCAGAATATAAATACAAAGCAATTCAAAGGTTCTGACCTTATACACCTCTACCTCGATATAACGCTGTCCTCGGGAGCCAAAAAATCTTACCATGTTATAGGTGAAACGGCGTTATATTGAACTTGCTTTGATCCACTGGAATGCACAGCCCTACCCTCCCTCCTCCCCCCGGAGCACTGCTTTACCACGTTATATCCGAATTTGTGTTATATTGGGTCGTGTTATATCAAGGTAGTGGTGTACTTCAAAATACCACAAGTACACAACTGCACAAAGCAGGGCAGTTGCATTTGGGGTTCTGATAAGAGACTTTAGCTCAAACTGTGAGGTCCCAAATGAACTACGTTTGCTTATCTATTCTGATTAGCTCCCAGTGGCTGTGGTTCGCCGTTCCCGGCCAATGGGAGCTGTGGGAAGCGGTGCGGGCAGGAGCAGAGGTGCCTCTCCCCCAGCCCCAGGGCAGCCTCCACCCTAAACTCCCATCCCTGGCCCTGGCCCTGCCCCAGAGCCCTCACCCCTCCCCAACCCTCTGCCCCAGCCCTGAGCCCCCTCCTACACTCTGAATAAGCAACGGCTGCATTTTCTTTATACATAGGTCATCCTGATATCTTATTTTTCTCACCTCTATTTAGACTATAGTCTACATTCCATACTTGTCTAACACAAGATCGCAACAACTTCTCACACAGTTCTTTCCCACTTGCCTCACAATCCTCGCTTCTACAAAACTCGCATTATTAGGGCTACAGCTAACCTGACTCTTGCTCACAGAGGGAACTGTTTGCATTGAAATCCCCTTCAAATCCTTGTCAGTTTTCTCTACTTCCAAACACCTCCCCTTTTGTGCTTCTAGCACAACTAACACCCTTAAACCTCCATTTGCATCAAGCCTTGGATTTCATATTCTATATCAAATGCTTCAACCTTAGGGGTTTTGACTGGATGCAATGACAACGCATGATTAGCATGGACATGAAAGGTATTACTATTATTACATCCTTTACAACAACAACATCATCCTAAACTAAATAATACAAGCAGTAACATTCCCATGGCAAGAATATGATGGGGTTATTGTACAGTTTTAGTCACAAAGCACAATACATCATACTTAGTACATAAAGTAGACACTCTATAAGCTGTATGAAAGGCATTCTTTTCAACTTGATATATATTTTGAAGCATATGAATTTGCACTTGTAATTCAGAGATTCTTTGAACCTCTGGTAATAGCGAAAGCAAATTTTGAAACTGATCAGGTACTAAACTAGTCCAATCAAAGGGTATCTGAAACCTAAGGGCTTCTCGTAAAACCCTATCCGCAGGCCAATAAATAATATGATTGCCTGCAGCAGTAGTGAGATTAAAATGTATATCTCGCAACGTGGTGGCTTCAACATACACACAGCTATCATTAGCTTGGAAAAGTAGGTGTCCTGTCAGGGTAGTTCCTTGTCCCCTACCCTCCCAGCAAACATTGTCATGAACAGTGACAACTTCCCCTGGCTTCAGTTTACGTATACACTGAAGCTGCGGAGGTTCTAACGGCCAAAATGTCCATTGACTTCCTAACCCCATCCAAATGTTGGGTTATTCCAAGAGCACTGACTAGAAATCGATTAGGCATACCAGGTAGTCTAATTTCTCAGTGAACTACCCAATCCCACATGCATTCTCCCCACAGACCCGGCAGGATTTGGTATGTGGAGCCCACCCCCCACTAACCGGTCCGTATGCTTGGAAGGAGCACTGTGAACGTCCGCACTTCCACCCAGAAAATCTCCAAGTATGTCTCCATGGCCACAGATCAGATGGTACTCCTGAAGTGTCTGTAAGGGCAGTGGGCCACACCTGGTACTCGAGATCACTCCGAATGGCCATTAGCCGGTCATTCAGGAAATCTTGAATTTCTGAACATGCCAAATCCCACTGCAATGCCTTCCCAGCCTCAGTGATATTCAATACCATCTCTGTCAACAGCTTCTGGGTCACAGAACTAAGAGCAGAAATAGCATGTAACTCACCAACTCCAGCCTGTACTTGGGTTAGCTGTGCTCCAGTGATAAGGCCTGTGGCTCTCTCTAATTGTCCTAATTTCTCGTCATGTTCTTGGCTTTTAAAAATATTTCAAATTGCTGCTATGCTATTGGCACCCTCCCATAGGGATCTGGCCACGTCCCTCTTCTTTCTAGAGGAAATAACCCAGGCCCTCTGCTGTGCTAATCCAATGGCAGCCCCCCCGTGAGCAATTTGGGTATGTAGAGGTGATCTGGAAACTGGATAAGGAGAATGTATATTTGACAGTCCCTAGTGTAGTATTAATCACAGTCCATCGATATCCTAATGCATCTCTCTTGGATGTAGTACTATATCACATCTGTTGGTTATACATCTCTATATGCCTTCCGAGAGGCATTAACATTAATGGCATAAGAGTGGGTATACTGCAATAGAGTACAGGTTACATTATTAGTTACTGGAATAACTTCAATATAGGTAAAATTTCTGGTGGCAGAACAAACTCTTTGGGTATTTGTTTGATTATTCACTAATTGGGTGAACAAATAACAAGAAGGGCCTCTTTCATCTAACACATTGCAAACTCCAGGAACAGCCATCATATCTACTTCTCTATAGAACCCATCAATTTCAATTACAGATTCTTGGGGTTCATTTGTAGTAATATATTTCTATCTCTACCGACCCATTTGTTTTCCACTCAATTGTTCACTCATACGAACTATTCTGAACCTTAAAGAATAATCTTTCTGAACAAAATGTCAATAAATCACTAAGATGTGAAGGCCTTGGCCAATGGGTTTCATTAGAATATACAGTATTCCCTGTATCTGGGTAAATTACAGTGGTGGTGGCAAGGGTCGAGGGGCTAGTTGGGGGTAATGTTCGTAGCAGCAAGGCGTTTTTGGTATTCATCAGCTGGAAGCCAATTAGGGAGGCCAGTGCATTCTGAAGGTACTTGCCCATAAGCACAGTTTGCAGCCCCTAGGATAAACCTACCCCACCATTTAATTCCACATTCCCAAGAAAAAAGCCCGCAATTCCCTCCCTGCCAATGTATAATGCTCCGTTTCTTCCACTAGGGCAATTCTTAATGTCTTTTGTAGTCAGGTCATCTCACGGATTGGTAATTGGTTAAAAGACAGGAAACAAAGGGTAGGAATAAATGGTCAGTTTTCAGTATGGAGAGAGGTAAATAGTGGTGTCTCCCAGAGGTCTGTAGTGAGACCAGTCCTATTCAACATATTCATAAATGATCTGGACAAAGGGCTAAACAGTGAGTTGGCAAAATTTACAGAGAAAACTACTCAAAGTTGGCACTGCAAAGAGCTATAAAAGGATCTCTCAAAACTGGATGACTGGGCAACAAAATGACAGATGAAATGCAATATTGATAAATGCAAAGTAATGCACATTGGAAAACACAATCCCAACTGTACGTATAAAATGATGGGGTCTAAATTAGCTATTACCACTCAAGAAAGAGAACTTAGAGTCACTGTGGACAGTTCTCTGAAAACATCCACTCAATGTGCAGCAGCAGTCAAAAAAGTGAACAGAATGTTGGGACTCATTAAGAAAGGGATAGATAATAAGACAGAAAATATTGTATTGTCTCTATATAAATCCATGGTACACCCATATCTTGAATACTGCGTGCAGATGTTGTCGCCCCATCTCAAAGATATATTGGAGTTGGAAAAGGTTCACAAAAGGGCAACAAAAATGATTAGGGGTATGGAACGGCTGCCATCTGAGAAGAGATTAATAAGACTGGGACTTTTCAGCTTGAAGAAGACTACTAAGATGGGGGATATGATTGAGGTCTACAAAATCATGACTGGTGTGGAGAAAATAAATAAGGAAGTGTTATTTACTCCTTCTCATAACACAAGAACTAGCAGCCACCAAATGAAATTAATAGGCAGATGGTTTAAAACAAAAGGAAATTTCTTCACACAATGCAGTCAACTTGTGGAACTCTTTGCCAGAGGACGTTGCGAAAGCCAAGACTATAATGGTACAAAAAAGAACTAGATAAATTCATGGAGAATAGGTCCATCAATGGCTATTAGCCAGGATGGACAGGGATGGTGTCCCTGGCCTCTGTTTGCCAGAAGCTAGGAATGGGCGACAGGGCATGGACCACTTGATGTTTACCTGTTCTGTTCATTCCCTCTGAGGCACCTGGCATTGGCCACTGTCGGAAGACGGGATACTGGGCTAGATGGACCTTTGGTCTGATCCAATATGGCCTTTATGTTCTTATATAAGAAGAGAAATGTTATAAAAAGGGAGAACAGAGGACAAACAGCATTTGAGAGGTGATTTGTAGATGCCATGAGTCGAGATGAGGGGAGAAAGACGAAAAAAAGCATCACTGACCTTGGGGAAGGGTCCTGGCTGACAGGATCCAGCCAGACTGCTGTAAGCAGTGTGGGGTGAGAAACCTTTTAGCTTTGAATTCACTTAGCTTGTTAAGTTAGGCATTAATTTGCATTTTACCTTTTTATTTCTTTGTAACCAATTCTGACTTTCATGCCTCATTACTTAACACTTAAAATTTATCTTCCGTAATTAATAAACTTGTTTTAGTATTTTATATAACCCAGTGTGCATTTGGATTGAAGTGTTTGGGAAGCTCCATTTGAGATAAGGTTTGTGCATATCATTTTCTATTAATGAAATGACAAACTATGAGCTTGTGTTGTCCAGGAGGGTCCTGTGCAGTAAGATCCACATTTCTGGGGACAAACGTGAGATTGGGAACCTGCTGGTGTTACTCTGCAATATAATTCAGGAGTGGCTGGCTACGGTACGCCTATGCTGTAACTGGGAGTAATTTACAAACTAGAGGCTGTGTGTGAGCAGGCCACAGTGTAAAAGGCACCCCAGGCTGGAAAATTGAGGGGTGACAGCTGTCCATCAGTCTACATTGTACCCTGGGTAATGTCACACTTGTCCATTTCAAATCAACCTCAGTTCCTAAAATATAAGTACACGGCAAGGTAACATCCCACCTTCAATCACATACTAATAGGACAGATGGGCCATGCAGTATATGCTGAAGACATGTGGACGGGGCATAAGGAGCAGTTGAAAGAAAGAAGCATGACTTAATTGGCAGTCGCACTGCACAACAGCTTCAGTTACCAAATGCTTCTAAGATGCTGTTCCATATACAACACATTACAATGGTCAACGTGAAAAGATAAGAATAACTGTAACAGAGCCCCCATCAGAAAAAATCTGGCTCTTCTCACCACACACCGATTAGAAAAAAAAATGGTCTTGCCTTCAGCTGTGCAGCCAACTGATCCCCAAATTGGTTTTTTTTGGTTTTTTTTATATAAATAAAAAGTAGCTGGCCCACTCCCTTGACTACGAGGGCTGATATCTCCACCATTTCTTCCTGTTATTTTCCTCCCCCCTACCCTCCAACCTGATGATAGCTCCTATCAGGGATGAACCGCAGACCTCTAGCTGTCATCCCTAGAAAACCCTCTCCCCAAAACAAGACTTTTAAATGAATATATTAAGATTATTAAGAATGATTAATAATAGTTATGCAATTAAACTAGAGCTCTAATCCTGCAATTCACAATGTACTGACTCATGTGCAGCGCCCCCAAAGACTTCAGTAGGGCTCTATGCAGGCATGAAAACCTACCAATGCATTGTAAATTGTAGGATTGGGGCCTCTGTCACTAAAACAAAGGAAGGTGAAGCAAGAAATGATTAATGGAACATTAATCAGATCTGAAAAATGTGCTTTATTCAGAAGACTTTAGCAATTCTAGAGCCTAATCATTATTGCAATACATGAATGTTCTATAATAACAGGCTAAATTTACATGATTAAGGAATGGCTCAGAGGTTGTATGGGACAGGAATAAGAATCCAATTTTTTTTTAAAGTTTTCGGAAAGAGTGAGTCCTTGTTAATGGGATTTTGGTGATGAGGGTAACCTACCAAATTAATAAAATATGGTTTAATTTTAGAAAACATTAAAAAGATGTCTGACATACATTCAAACATAATTAATAAAAACAATACAGCGATTTCTCCCCAAAAGCCTGGGGGGAAAAGTGCTCTGCAGTAATGGAGAGTAGAAGTGGGAATGCTTGTATTACAACTTAGATAACCTGAATGCCCAAGTTGGAACTCAGCAATAGGCACAATCAAAAAACTTTTCAAGAATATGTAGTGTTGTGTAGCCAATTCTAGATGCGTGTCATGTTTCTACTATGTTAATTAGCAGAGGAAAGAAGGTTAATAAATAATCCCTAATCATATCATAGCAAACTTTAGTGAATATTTCATTGATTGAAAATTTTCCTAATGATCCTAGAACTGTGTTTACTGCAGAACTCCCTGAAGCCTGGTGTGACGTTATTGACATGAACTGGTATCGTATAGATCATTGTTGCAACCAGGGTCCTGTAGCGGCACCAAATCTTTTATAAAGGGGGTCAAATAAGGTGTCTACGACAAGGTTATGGTTTGCTAGTTATGATTATGCTGTCTATATATGTGTATCATTTTTGTAGTTGAAGTTATGAATATTGGCTCTATACTGTCTGTATTTCAAACTTATGCTATGCTTCTGGGTGACACACCAGACAAGTTCATGTCAGCTCTGCCTAGCCTGCTTGATGGCCCATTAAGGACCATCAGCTATACAACTGACCCATTGAGAGAAGGCAGATACGCCTTGTAACTCTGCAAACTATGCAGGAACTTGCCCATGTGACTCCAGACTCCATTTTGCTGTAAGTTTCCACAGTAAGAACAAAGAGGTGTTCTTACACCTTGAAAAGACTATAAAAGGCCTCATCTCTATCTTGTCCTCAATCCTGCTTCTTACCGCTGGAGGGACTTTGCTACAAATGGAAGCTCTACACTAATGACCCATCCCAGCTGTGGATGTACTCCCAAGACTTGATTTGAACCTGCAGTTTGTTCCATCACTGCTACAAGCCTGAACCAAGAACTTTGCCATTACTGTATGATTTTAGATTCTGAAGGATTGGCAACAGAGTGATTTGTGGATAAGATCTGATTTGTATATTGACCTGGGTCTGAGGCTTGGTCCTTTGGGATCGAGAGAACTATTTTTCTTTTACTGGGGTATTGGTTTTCATAACCATTTCCCCCCACAGCTAGTGGCACTGGTGGTGATACTGGGAAACTGGATTGTCTAAGGGAATTGCTTGTGTGACTTGTGGTTAGCCAGTGGGGTGAGACCAAAGTCCTCTTTGTCTGGCTGGTTTGGTTTGCCAGGTGGAAAAACCCAGCCTTGAGCTGTAACGGCTCTGTTTTAAGCAATTTGTCCTAAATTGGCACTCTCAGTTGGGTCCCGCCAGAACCAGCATCGTTGCACGTGGCTCTCTAGAATTTTTGGTGTCCTAGACAAACTGGAAAATGTACACCCAACTCCTGCAGTGACCCCCGCCCCCCCACAACAATCATCATAGAACTGTTGGATGCTCCAGAAAGTCACCTGATCCGCTAGGAGAGCTTTCTCTACAACCTACTACACCTAACACCGCTGTATTAATTTAATTATCTCCCTTTTCTTAGTTATTTCCTTTCCAAAATCCATTCACTTAAGTAGGCTTAGCCCTGGTCTACACTACAAGTTTTAGGTCGAATTTAGCAGCGTTAGATCGATTTAACCCTGCACCCATCCACACGACAAAGCCATTTTTGTCGACTTAAAAGGGCTCTTAAAATTGATTTTGGTACTCCTCCCCGACGAGGGGATTAGTGCTGAAATTGACCTTGCTGGGTCGAATTTGGGGTAGTGTGGCTGCAATTCGATGGTATTGGCCTCCGAGAGCTATCCCAGACTGCTCCATTATGACCGCTCTGGACAGCACTCTCAACTCTGATGCACTGGCCAGGTAGACACGAAAAGCCCGGCGAACTTTTAAATTTCATTTCCTATTTGGCCAGCATGGCGAGCTGATCAGCACAGGTGAACAGACAGAGCTCATCAGCACAGGTGACCATGGAGTCCCAGAATTGGAAAAGAGCTCCAGCATGGACTGAACGGGAGGTACTGGATCTGATCGCTGTACGGGGAGACGAATCCGTGCTATCAGAACTCCATTCCAAAAGACGAAATACCCAAATATTTGAAAAAAATCTCCAAGGGCATGAAGGACAGAGGCTATAAACAGGGACCCGCAGCAGTGCCTCGTGAAACTTAAGGAGCTCAGGCAAGCCTACTGAAGAATCAGAGCGGCAAACAGCCACTCCGGGTCAGAGCCCCAGACATGCCACTTCTATGATAAGCTGCATGCCATTCTAGGGGGTGCCCCTACAACTATCCCACCCCCTGCGTGGACTCCAATGGATTCTCATGCAACAGGGATGCAGATTTTGGGGATGAGGAAGATGATAGCACATAGCATGCAAGCAGAGAAAACGTTTTCCCTGACAGCCAGGAACTGTTTATCACCCTGGACCCAGTACCCTCCCAACCCACCCAAGGCGGGATCACGGACCTTGAAGGCGGAGAAGGGACCTTGGGTGAGTATACCTTTGTAAATATTGTACATGATTTAAAAGCAAGCACGTGTAATGATTAATTTGTCCTGAAAATTTGGGATGCATTCGCGGCCAGTACAGCTACTGGAAAAGTCTGTTAATGTGTATAGGGATGGAGCATAAATCCTCCAGGGACATTTCAATGAAGTTCTTCTGAATGTACTCCCAAAGCCTCTGCAAAAGGTTTCTGGGGAGGGCGGCCTTATTCCATCCTCCATGGTAGGACACTTTACCACGCCAGGCCAGTAGTACGTAGTCTGGAATCATTGCATAACAAAGCACGGCAGCGTATGGTCCCGGTGTTTGCTGGCATTCAAACAACATCCGTTCTTTATCTCTCTCTGTTATCCTCAGCTGAGTGATACAATTTATGGTCACCTGGTTGAAATAGGGGAATTTTATTAAGGGGACATTCAGAGGCAGCCCTTCCTGCTGGGCTGTTTGCCTGTGGCTGAACAGAAGTCATCTCCGCTGTGCGCCACGCGAGGGGAAGAGGGGAGTGAAGCGATCATCCCAGAGAATAGGGTGGGGGGAGGAGAGGGGGTTTGTTGGGTTTGTGCTGCATATTAATCTGAAAATCGCAGCCCCTCCTTTTTAAATGGCCAACCCAACGGGTGCTTGGTACGGGAAATGAGGGCGCTGCTGTTTGAAACCATGTAATGTTAACAGCTTGGTTCACCGTGAAAGAGTCTACCCATTCTTCTCTAAAATGTGTCTTTTTAAATACTACTCTCCCTTTTTTCCTCCTGCAGCTGCAAATGTTTCAACGCCCGCTGTATCATCTGTGTCCCAGAGGCTAGCAAAGATTAGAAGACGAAAAAACCGCACTCGTGATGAAATGTTCTCTGAGCTCATGCAGTCCTCCAACACTGAAAGAGCCCAGCAGAATGCATGGAAGCAGACACTGTCAGAGTGCAGGAAAGCACTAAATGAACACGAGGACATGTGGCAGGATCAAGATGATAGGTGGCATCAGCGGGCTGAGAGGAGGCAGGATGCAATGCTGAGGCTACAAGAAGATCAAACTGATATTCTCTGGCGTATTGTTGAGGTGCAGGAAAGGCAGCAGGAGCACAGACCGCCACTGCAGCTCCTGTGTAACGAACTGCCCTCCTCCCCAAGTTCCATAGCCTCCTCGCCCAGATGCCCAAGAATGCGGTGGGGGGGCCTCCGGGAACCCAACCACTCCACCCCAAAGGACTGCTAAGCAACAAAAGGCTGGCATTCAATAAGTTTTGAAGTGAAGTGTGGCCTTGTCCTTCCCTTCTCTCCCACCCCTCCTGGGCTACCTTGGCAGTTATCCCCCCATTTGTGTGATGAAGTAATAAAGAATGCGTGAATTTGAAAAAACAATGACTTTATTGCCTCTGCAAGCAGTGATCAAAGGGAGCAGGGGAAGGCGGTTGGCTTACAGGGAAGTAGAGTGAACCAAGGGGGTGGGTTTTCATCAAGGATAAACAAACAGGACTTTCACACTATAGCCTGGCCAGTCATGAAACTGGTTTTCAAAGCTTCTCTGATGCGCAGCGTGCCCTGCTGTGCTCTTCTAACCACCCTGGTGTCTGGCTACACGTAATTAGCGGCCAGGCGATTTGCCTCAACCTCACACCCCGACATAAATGTCTTCCCCCTTACACTCATAGATATTGTGGAGCACACAGCAAACAGTAATAACAATGGGAACATTGGTTTCGCTGAGGTATAACCGAGTCAGTAAACTGCGCCAGCGCACTTTTAAACATCCAAAGGCACATTCTACGACCATTCTGCACTTGCTCAGCCTATAGTTGAACAGCTCCTGACTACTGTCCAGGGTGCCCGTATATGGCTTCATGAGCCATGGTATTAAGGGGTAGACCACACAGACCAAAGTTCCTAAAAATGCGAGTGTCATGTACTTTTCCCGGCCATCCCACGTTGATGTTGGTGAAACGTCCCTTGTGATCCACCAGTGCTTACAGCACCATTGAAAAGTATCCCTTTCGGTTTATGTACTGGCTGCCTTGGTGCTCCGGTCCCAAGATAGGGATATGCGTTCCGTCTATCGTCCCACCACAGTTAGGGAATCCCATTGCAGCATTTCCCAGAGTCACTACCCTTGATAGCAGCAGCTCAATGATCGAGTTGGCTACTTGGATCACAGCAGCCCCCACAGTAGATTTGCCCACTCCAAACTGATTCCCGACTGACCGGTAGCTGTCTGGCGTTGCAAGCTTCCAGAGGGCTATTGCCACTCGCTTGTAAACTGTGAAGGCTGCTCTCATCTTGGTATTCTTGCGCGTCAGGGCAGGGGGAAGCAAGTCACAAAGTTCCATGAAAGTGCCCTTATGCATGCAAAAGTTTCGCAGCCACAGAGAATCATCCCAGACCTGCAACACTATGCGGTCCCAACAGTCTCTGCTTGTTTCCCAGGCCTAGAATCAGTGTTCCACGGCACGAACCTGCCCCATTACCACCATGATGTCCAAATTGCCAGGGCCCATGTGCGCTTTGAGAGACGTCTGTGTCCATGTCCTCATCACTCTCCTCACCACGCTGCCGTCGCCTCCTCGCCTGCTTTTGCAGGTTCTGGTGTTGCATACACTGCAGGATAATGCGCGTGGTGTTTACAGTGCTCATAACTGCCCTGGCGATCTGAGCGGGCTGCATGCTTGTGTGGTATGGTGTCTGCGTGGAAAAAAGGCGCGAAAAGATTCTCAGCCGTTGCTCTCACTTTGGGGGGTGTGGTGCTGACGACATGTACCCAGAACCACCCACGATGATGTTTTTAGCCCATCACGCATTGGGAGCTCAACCCAGAATTCCAATGGGCGGTGGAGACTGCAGAAACTGTGGGACAGCTACCACATTGCAACACTCCGAAAGTCTATGCTAGCCTCGGTATTGTGAATGCACTCTGCCGACTTAATGCGCTTAGTGGGGGGAGGGACACAATCGACTGTATCAAATCGATTTCTAAAAAAATCGACCTAATTTTGTAATGTAGACATACCCTTAAAGAAATTGACAAGAAATATAAATATAAATCCTTTGTTCTTAATGCCACCAGAAATTAGTAACATGATTTTTTTACAACTCTATATTAATTAACTTCAGTTTAGAGCAGTGGTTCTCAATCTTATTAGATCAGCCCGCCCCCCCTTTCCCTTTGTGTCTGTAGTCATTTACACCCCTCTCCTCACAAAAGTACCACCACAGAGCTCTGAAAGCAGAGTGGAGAGCAGCAGCTGCTGGCTGGGCACCCAGCTCTGAAGGCAGCACAATGCCAGCAGTAGCACAGAAGTAAGGGTGGCAATTTGAAGAGTGATATTTGTCTATATCACTTTTCACAGCAAACTTGGCACCCCATTGCCATCCTTCTTCTGCGCTGCTGCTGCCACCCTGGGGCTAACAGCTGGAGTCCCCTGCCTCCAGGCGAAGGATGAGTGTGAGGGGAAGGAAAGCCTGATCCCAGGCTGCCTTCCAGTGAGAGATTGGGAGGGAGAAGAGCCAGGGGTGGCAGGGCTCCAGCTGTCCTCTTTATCCCTGCCTCCCAGGTGTGCACAGCCTTTCTGCACAAGCCACAACCATCTGGGGCTAACAGCCAGAGCTCTTTTATAAAAAAAAAAAAAAAAAAAAAAAAAAGCCGTTTATGCCTCTTTAAGGAGGTCCACCCCATAGTCTGAGAACTGCTGGTTTAGAGAAAGAATTAGAGTAGCCAGTTTTGTTTTTGAGCCAGCATATTTTGGTTGTGATGCACTAGCACAAACAAGTTAATGACAGAGTCAAGAGCAGAATTCAGAGTGTTGATTCTCAGTCTATGCCTTATCCAGAAGATCATCATCATAATAAACAGTCCTAGTTAAAGTGCTCAGTGTTGTACAACTTAAAAATTACTATAAACAATTGAAATATTACAGGTGTATATAACTGGTAACTACAAAAAAATAGAGACCAATTTCTATATACATTTTAGTGAAGTTAGTTATAAGTATTTAAACATTTATTGCAGGGTGGTGAACTAGAGCTATGTGAAACTGTCAGGTTATAATGATCAGGGTCCATCTGAATGTT
This sequence comes from Trachemys scripta elegans, assembly GCF_013100865.1. NCBI lineage: Eukaryota > Metazoa > Chordata > Testudines > Emydidae > Trachemys > Trachemys scripta. The sequence continues at coordinate 92,714,958 of NC_048303.1, read as the reverse complement.
TGTTTCAGTTTTGTGTCTCAGAGGTGTACACACACCAGGAGTTTTTGTTTTGAATTAATCCTAAAACTGAAAGTAAATCCCAAAAAAGAAGTTTGTCAGTTCAGCATTAAGCAAACCTGTGAATCTTGCATGGTTTTATTAGACTTAAGTCAGCCAGAGCCACTCGCAAAGTTCATAAACCATTCAAAGACTTTGGTTTGCATCTGTAACAAACCATAAATGATTCAATGGCAAAGATTTCCCAGCTGTAAAATGGGGATATTTACCTAGCTTCCAGGGGTGGTGTTAATAAATTAAGGCATATGTTACTAAACTGCTGAGACCTTAGGCTATAACAGTATTATTACACAAATCTTACATTTTTAGCCTAAGCGAGGCTGACAAAGGGTCCCTTTACATTCCAGTTTAGGCAGGTTTACAAAGAGCCAACAAGCTGGGAGCAGAAGCTAACCCCCCTTTCTCCCATTAGCGGGCTGGAGAGAGCGTTCATCCCCAGATGTGGCTTCCATGCCTGGTTTTCAATGATGCCAGTTGAGATTATTAGTCATTTCAGCTTGTCAGGCAGCTGCCCATAACCTAAACCTCCCTTGTACGAACAATGCGCCGCCACCCCGGCCCCCCATTACCCAGCTCAGGGGCTCCCAGCCGGCCAGCACAAACACGCGCTTCCCCGCTCACCCCGATCGCGCCCTGCTCAGGTTAGAGGTTTAACTGCTGTTTATCGCACGTTAACGACGATTGCTCAGCACGGGCTAGTGACAGAGCACGTGACGGGCTTACCGCGGCACCTAACGTGCACCCCTGCTCAAGTTCCCCACTTCCGCCCGGCCCGACAGCTCCCGCAGGGGCTGGCTCTGCAGACGACCCGGGCACACGAGGCCCTAGGTCCGGCTGCTCGCAGCACTTCAGCGCTCTGTCGGGGGAAGCCCTCGGCGCACGGGCTCTGGCAGCGCCCCCCTCCCCCCGGCCTGGCCGCTCCGTACCTTGCGCTGGGCGCTTGTGTCATACTTGTCATTTTTGAAGACTTGCGAGTTCTGATGTCTCTGGGGCCGTGAGCGGGCCACGTTCCCCCTCTGGGAACTCATCCTTCCGCACCGGGAGTCAACGGCGCCGCACGTGGCTCCCTGGCCCGCCCCCTGACCCGGAACCTCTCGCCCCACCCCACTGCCGGCCTCGTGACCCGATTGGCTGCGGTGCCAAAGGCAATCGAGCTCTCCCATTGGCCGGGGCTCAATGTCAATCGGCTGCTTTGTATGCCGGGATTTGCTCCCCTCCGGATTTCTTGTGCTTCCTCATTGGCCCTAGTCGGGCTGCAATCTCATTGGTGCGTTGTGGCCGGCTGCCGGTCAATGAGGGCCTGTCCCCAGCCTACCGCCCCTTGGCCGCTGAACCGCCCTCTGCTCTGTCCAAATCTAGATTAATTCAGTCCAGTCAGGGAGGCGGAGGGGACGGAATCTGGCGAGGGCCGCTTAGAAGCCCGGCCCTCGTCCTCTTAGTGTCCCGCCGGGGGTGCGAGCGACTCGGGCTCCGCGCGCTGCTGCAGGCCGCCGCGCTGACAGAGCCGAACGGAGCCGTTACTCAGCACGTCCCCGGCGTTCGAACGGCGGCGGTTGGGGGGAGGCCTGACGGGGCCGCAGCCCCCAGAGGGAGCCGGACGCGGCCACGCTTCAGGACCAGCGTGAGACGGAGGCAGGTGCGTGCTCCGACCCCACTCACTGATCGCTCCCGCAGTGCGGGGCCCAGGTCCCTGCGGTGGGGGAGCTCTGTGCGCGAGGCTCGGGCTGGGCGGTCCGTGTCCGCGGGGGAGTTTGGTCTCTGGGCTAAGTGGGGCAGCGGGCTCACCGCCGGGGCACCGCGAAGGGGTGGGCTGGTGGCGCGTCGCTAGCGCCCCGTGCCGGGCGGTAGAGTGGGGCGAGTTGGTTTCGTCTCCCTGCGGCCGGGGGGGGGGTCTCGGGGGCACGGTGAATGGGGCTCTGCGGGGGGGTGCAGGGGCCCCGGGGGGGGGGGAAGCGGGGGGGCAGGCTTTGCCGCTCTATGCGATCCCTAGGTGCTCCACGGGCTGTTGTCTCCTCTCTGCGGCCCCGGGGGCGGATGGAGCCGATCCAAAGGGGCCCAACCTCCCCCTTTCTTCTCTTTGGCCGGCGGAACTGGGGAGCCGACTGCCTCCACCCTCTGGCGTGAGCCGCAGCTCCGACAGTTATGCGGAAAGATTCTAAATCAATATTTGAATCGCAGCTGCTGCTTATCTCATACGCTCGTGGGTGGGGGAATGAAATGTCGCTAACACAGGGCGAGGTATTTCTAAACTGTCTGTTTTGGGATGGGGGTACTGTATTGTTTTAGTACCTTATTTCTAAGTAAATTGAGCTATGAAACGCGCTACTATGCGTGGAGAGAAGTCAAATACTTTATTTTTAAAATCCGTGAATTGGGAGAATGACCATAAAATGCATATCTGATTTTTGTCTTTTAGTAGGTTCAGATAGCATTTTGTATATCTAAGTCGTCTTCTGTTTTTATGGAGTAACTGAAAATTGGATGTTTGGAAAATGTGAAGATCACTTTTTGGTTGTCCTGATTTGACCAGTTTTTAGCTTGGAAACTAGTATGGACAGAATTGTGGCAAAATAACCCATCTTGCAGACAGATTTCAGTTACTTTCAGAATGATATTTAAAAAATTAACTATACTAAAACCAAAATATAACTATTTAAAACTGATTTGTGTGTTTAAATTTATATTTTTCTTTATTATTTGTGCCTTAAATGGTGTAATGAGGTACCAGTTTGAGGCACTGAATCCCCAACAATGCAGTACTTCAGTGGCAGTCAATGTGCAGATTGTTTTAAGTAGAAGAATACTATAGTGCAGTGTCTTGCTTACAGAACACAAACATTATGTAATCTGATTTAATCCCACATTTGTGTATATCTGGGATCTTCTGGGGATTGTTTTTCTGGGTTTTTTTTCTGTCTATTGTTTTCTCTGACTCTTTCTCCTCCCCCCCCTCTCAAAATAGACCCCTAGAGCTGTTTAAAACATATGAAATATCCAGCAAGAGTGGCTGCTGCTGCCAGTTAAGGAATTCTTTATTAGCCTTTTTCTCATACTTTTTAATATTAGTGAGTATAGTAAAACCATACAGCCACAAGAACATAAGAATGGTCATACTGGGTCAAACCAAAGATCCATCTAGCCCCCTATATTCTTACAGGCCAATGCCAGATGCTTCAGAGGGGAATGAACAGAACAGGGCAGTTACCGAGTGATCAATCCTAGTTTCTGACAGTCACAGTTTTAGGGACACCCAGAGTGTGTGATTGTGTCTCTGACCATCTTGGCTCATAGCTGTTGGTGGACCTGTCCTTCATGAATTTATCTAATTCTGTTTCAAGCCCAGTTAAAGTTTTAGCCTTTACAGCCTTCCCTGGCAGTGAGTTCTAGAGGTTGACTGTGTGTTGTGTGAAGAGGTACTTCTTTGTGTTAGTTTTTAAAACTTCTGCCTATTCATTTCATTGGGTGACACCAGTTCTTGTGTTATGTGAAGGCATAAATAATACTTCCTTATACACTTTCTCCATGCCATTTATGATTGTATAGACCTCTAACATACCTCCATCTTAGTCATTTTTTTCTCTAAACTGAAGTCTTTTAAATCTCTCCTTTATATGGAAGCTGTCTCTCTTGTTGCCCTTCCTGTACCTTTTCCAATTCTAATATCTTTTTGAGATGGAGCGACCAGAACCATATGCAGTATTCAAGGTATGGTCGCACCAGGGATTTATATAGTGATACTATGATGTATTCGGTCTTATCTATCCCTTTCCTAATACCAAGGTTCATTGTCCATCAGCTGTTGACTCCCTCAAATAATCCTAATTGGTAGGCATGGTTTCTGTTTACAAAAGTTATGTTGACTCCTCCCCAACATACCATGTTCATATCTGTGTCTGATCATTCTGTTCTCTACTACAATTTCAACCAATTTTCCTGGTACTGAAGTTAGGCTCACTGATATGTAATTGCCTGACTCGCCTCTGGAGCCTTTTTTTTTTTTTTTTTTTTAAATCAGAGTTATATTAGCTATCCGCAATTCATCTGGTACGGAGGCTGATTTAAGTGATAGATTTTATACCAGAGTTAATAGTTCTGCAATTTCATATTTGACTTCCTTCCGAACACTTGGGTGAATACCATCTAGTGACTTATTAGTGGTTAATTTATCATTTGTTCCAAAACCTCTACTGACACTTCAATCTGGAACAGTTCCTCAGATTCTTCACCTAAAGAGAATGGCTCAGGAGTGGGAATCTACCCACATTCTCTGCAGTGAAGACTGATACAAATAATTCATTTAGCTTCACAGTGGCCTTGTCTTCCTTGAGTGCTTCTTTAGCTATGATGATACTAAATAGTTTTCCATGAATACTTCCATTTAAAGGTTAAAAAAAAAATTAGTCTAATCCTTTATAGTGATCAGTTTTAGTGTAGGCTGTTCATATCTTCCAGAAGTACTTGAAAATAACAGAATAACTACTGTGTGTGTGTGTGTGTGTATAATATATAATTTTTTTTTGTTTATTTTATTTGTTTATTTTTAACTTTAGTTTTCATTCTTCCTCCATGTTCTTCTCTGGATCCATTGTGTTCGTTCATTCTTTATAGCTCTGTTGATCTAATGTCCTTTATCTTTTTAATTAGGCACTAATTTCCTATAGTTATTTCTCACTACATTTTGAAATATCTTATCCCCTTTCTTGTAAAATTAGTTTAAGGATGTTTATTCATATATTTTTGTTCCACAGTAATGCATTATGTAACTAGAAAGGGATTTTAACTATTGGATTGTTGTGTAAATTCTGTTGTAGTTTTAGTCCTCATTTGTCTGCTTTCAAAATTTTAGGAAAGGGTGAAGGAAGTTGTGGAATAGTCCAAATATGTGCTGCTAAAATAAGATTGGGGGGAAGGGGTGGAATGAAAACAGTTTAAATATGTTGCATAGGGTAATTATTGCATATTTTTAGTATTTTCTTACCTCCCCCCATCAAGAACTTTGCAAATACGTATTTAGATGCTTCATTTTATTCATATCAGTAGTCCTTCTGAAGTAGCCAATGGGACTACTCATATGAATAAGGTTATGCACAACACAGGTTTTACAGCATTTGGGAGACGTAGACTTTGGGCTTGTCTATAGCACACAGCTTTTAGCAACAAGGCTGTGTCAGCCTTGTCGCTAAAAGTCAGCGTGTGTAAATGCTCTTTGTCGGTACTTTGTCTGCACTCTTGCCGACAAAATACTTCCAGCCGCGCCAGCAGTATTAGCCTTGTCGGCAGGAGAGCGCTCCTGCCAGCGAAGTCACGTTCACACTGCCACTTGCCTTAGCAAAACTTTTGTCTTTCGTGGGGGTAGGCAGAGGGCTGGCTTTTTTAAGTACTGTGAAAAACAAAAGTTTTGTCAACAACTTTGCAGTGTAGACATACCCTTAGTTAAGCTTTTAGGGAAGGAGATAGTGGGTGTACTACTTTTTATAGATCTGGGAGGGAAGAAATTGCCTATGTAAAGCAATTACACTTGAAGTGTTCTAATAGCCCAAGATAAACATTTGGGATGTTCTCAATCATTACCTTGTGTCTGATGAAGTGGGCATTCACCCAGGAAAGCTTATGCTCCAATACTTCTGTTAGTCTTAAAGGTGCCACAGGACCCTCTGTTGCTTTCTCAATCATTAGACTGACCTATCTTTTTTTTTTTTTTTTTCCCCTTTCTCCAACTCTACTGAAAAGGTTAATTGCTGAAGATTGGATTAGATTTTAGCTGGCAAGGCAATTTTAATGTCCTGTTTTGGTGTAACAGTTTATTATTCATCTGAAGCTTAGAAGAGATTAGTTTTAACAAGCAGGTTATTTATGCTTTAAAAACTGTCCAGTAAAAAGGGGGATGGGCAAGTTGGTTCTATGATTCTGAGCCTATACTGGTGCAATAATGCAAGCTTATGCAGTGAAGTTTTAAACTATACTTCAGAATTTTTCTACTTTGTAATAAGAAACATAAATCTTAGATTTTTCTCATTTTTAAATATATTTTGTTTCTTATTGCTCTGAACTTTGAGCACGTATCTTAGAAATGGAAATGCTGACACTGCAAACTTATTTGTACCTTGTTGAACTTCCTTGAGCTCTGTATCTTAACTTGCCTGTGACAAGTACAATGCTTCTCCTGTGCTAAATATCCACACTTACTCCTGGGGAAATTCTGCGCCACTGCGCAAGCACAAAATCAATGTCCCCCACAGATTTTTTTACATCTTCCACCCCCCACAGAATAATTGATTCTGACTGGGAGGTGAAGGGAAGGTAAGAGGGGTCACATTGCAATTACACCTTTTGTTCACCAGGCACTGATGAGGTTCCAGAAGAGAGGGTAGCTGGCTCATGAGCTGGAGCAGCCAGCTGCAGAGAGGGAGGGGGCAGAGGCTGCCTTCCTCACAGCACCCTGTCTGCAGAGACAGGTGAGGAGGCATGGGATATGGGGAGTCACACAGGACTGCTGGGGTCACACAAACTGGGGTTCAGAAGGGCTAGTGGGGGGGAGAGGCAGAGGAGCTAGTGGGGTGACTTTGAGCCTGGGGCTGAATGGGAGTGGGGGTGCAGGACCACATGGGGATGGGGAGGAGGGTGCAGGCCACATGGGGATGGGGAGGAGGGTGCAGGCCACATGGGGATGAGGAAGAGTGGGATGCAGGGACGTGGGGAGGGGGTAGCTGAGTTGGGGTGCAGGGTCACATGGGGACATGTGCAGCTATACCTGACAGAATCAGGACCGGGAATACAGGAACACATGGTTACAGCAGTAGATGTGTCTGACTGAATGGGAGAGGTTGGGGGTCAGCCAGGGTCTGCATGGGGGAGGCTCCCCAACTCACTAACAATCCCTCTCTCACACACACTCCAACCCCCTCCCCCAACTGTTCTATACTTCCCACACCCAACAACCTTCCATGTTCACTCCCAGGCTTCTTCCCAGCAATTACTTCCCTCTCTTTCCGCTCCTCTGTTACCTCTTACTCCCCCAAGTGTTTGCACTACTTTTGAGGGGTGTGGGAAATACGTTTTTGTATTGTAATTTAAATGAATTATTATTCAGAATTCTGTATTAATATACCTAGTAAGGAATCTATTTGTCATAAAACAATTCCTGAATCTTTTTTGTTGCCTGTATTGATACAGACATACTTTCTGACAGGTATTTTGAAATAAATTACTAAGATAATTGAAACTGGCATGATTATACTCTGTTATGACAGATAAAATATGCAGAATTTTAAATACTGTTTGTAGAATTTTTAATATTTTGGAGCAGAATTACCCCAGGAGTACATACTGAAAAAATTTTGGATACTGATAGTGGTGCTCCCAACCTGCTTTAAAGGCACCTGTATTGATCACCTGAGGAGAAGGATACCTCCTTCAACATGTTTTGTGGTAACATACATCACTAAATATTTGACCTGGAGTGGGGAATACTCATGTCCAAGATGAGGGTACCTGGTTAGTATATTGGATTCAACCACACTTACAGTGGTCACATCTAAAGCTTTACAAAAGTGGGGTGAGGGAAGTGATATCCCACTGACAACCTTTGTGGGAGTGAGAACTATGTACATGTATAATGGATAGTGTAAGTATTCTGGAGTAACTGTTGAAATAATTTTATACTGCAAAGCATTATATTTAGAAGTAAATTTGGACACGGCCAGTGAGTTACACAAGTATTTGTGAGACAGCAATGGGAACGATGGGCATCAGGATTCTTCTTTTCTATTCCTGGCTCTGTCATTAGATTGTGGTCTAATTACAAATAGCATAGAAAACTGCAACAGTGCTCCTGTTTGTGTCATTTGAGGGGTTTGAACCCAGGACCCCAGAGTTTGGCTTGTTTTTAAAGGTGTATATCGCTTGAGCTAAAGAACCAAATCTCTTAGCATGGCAGTACCATCGATGTCATAACCCTCTATATGTTAGCCGAGTTAGTGGGGGGGGGGGGGGTTACACAAGCATCTGACTTGTCATGTTCCTGTTGAAAGTCTTTGTGGCAGAGTAGATTGGTTCTGTTCCTAACTCTGAAGTGACACATGCAAACTATCATTTTTATTTTATCTGACAGTTATCACTGCACAAGGTATGAAGCCTTTGCTGCTAATAAAGTTTGTAAAGGGCACAAATTAATGGTGTGATGTTGCACTCAATATGTTATGTAAATATAATGTAACTAGAATATGCTTTATGCAAAAGGTCTCTTGTAAGGTATCATTAAAAAGCTTATAATCTACAGTGTGTTCATCCTATTTGTATGAATGCATCATTCTTGTATCTGAAGCTAGAAATATGAAGTATTACTCTGCAGTCCTATTGTAACTATGCAAGGTGTGGGCCATTAATGGTGGCTTGGAATCTTGATAACTCCCATTAACTAGAACAATTGGTGGTAAATGGCTCTGTTTACTTGTAAGCCTTCTTGTATACCTGTGTGCCAGCCAATGGGTAATGAAGTCTCACAGGACATGTGAACGTGTCACATAATACTGAAATCCATCTTAATCCTGGTACTTTTCCATTTAGAAGGAAGGATGGGAACCCAGAGAGAGACAAAGGATTCTCGCCTTGTGCCAAAGATATAAAAGAGGGTGGAACAGAACAATGGGGTGGCCAGTCATGAGGAATCCCCTAGTTACCACCTAAGCTGGAACTGACAAGGACTGACCAGGGAAAAGGATTGGGCCCATACTAGGAAGGAGTCTAGTCTGTGAAAGAAGCTTATAGGAACATCTCTAAGGGTGGAACTCTGGGCTTACAGTTTACTTGTAACTTCTGGTAAGCTACAGTGCTCTCTGTATGAGGAGCCTGTCTCTAGTTTTGCATCCTTAAAATAGTCTGAAGGCTGGAACTTTTCACATCACAAGATTCCCTGCAATAGGGGCCAAAATCACGTTACTCATGATAAATTTGAAACGGTTGACAACACGGTAGTGATTCTTGGCTGATGAGATCCTTATTCCTTTAGTGCACTGGAGATGTACTGTTTAATGTTGTTGGCTTTTCAGTGCTTGTCATTTTAACTTGAAGTTTTTGGAAGGAGCAGTACTATGCTTTCTGGGCCAAAATAAGTCGTATGAATTGTTGATTTCCAACTTCAAAATTTTTGTACTTGTCTTAAGGAATATAATCTTTATTCTTTTAATAAAAATAAAGTCTCATTAATGACATATTAAGAATATATTTTCCTCTATTGGTTTTCAAATTTCATCTCTAATAATGATCTAAAGTTATATTTAAAATATTTTAAGATGTTAAAAATCATTGTAAACACATTTTCTTAGTTACAAGTTGATACTCTCTATAGCCTTAGTTTTAAATTTAAGATTAACCTTTGTAAAACGTTCTTCCAACGTTCTCCCGTATTCTGTAATTACAATGACGTGAATTTTACTCCATGTTCTTGTATGGAATTGTAATTAGAAATTAATATTTTTCTCTTTTCCTATTTCAGAATAGAAGATGAATAATCTTTCCTTTAGTGAACTTTGTTGCCTGTTCTGTTGTCCACCATGCCCAGGGAAAATTGCTTCCAAACTGGCATTTTTACCTCCAGATCCTACTTACACACTGATGTGTGATGAGAGTGGTAGTCGCTGGACTCTACATCTTTCAGAACGAGCAGACTGGCAGTACTCCTCTAGAGAAAAAGATGCCATTGAGTGTTTCATGACTAGAACCAGCAAAGGTAACAGGATTGCCTGTATGTTTGTGCGTTGCTCGCCTAACGCCAAATATACTTTGCTCTTCTCACATGGAAATGCTGTTGACCTAGGTCAGATGAGCAGTTTTTACATAGGACTGGGTTCACGGATTAACTGCAACATATTCTCATATGATTATTCTGGATATGGCGCAAGTTCTGGGAAACCAACAGAGAAGAACCTGTATGCTGACATTGATGCTGCTTGGGTGGCTCTTAGGACAAGGTAAGGAAGGAGTTAATTACAAATTGTTTTTTGCTGTGCTTTACAAAAGTTTACTTCATGCTAGCATAGATTGAGTCTATTCCCATCTTAAAATACTGTATCCTAGAATTATCTGATTCATATCAGATCTGGGTGGTGAGACTGCCACATTTCAAGTGAATTGCTTACAAAATTTCTGCTATATGTTAAATCTGTCTAGGCTCCAGTTCTGCAAATTGGATCAGCTTGCAGGATCAGGGCATAAATGATTATAGATGGCTTGAAATTCTAGTGCCCAAAGGCAGATACTTTTGGAGAAGTCCACTTAACTAATCTGTGTGTATCCCGCTTCCATTGGAGGATTAACAGATACCAATGCCAACCGAGCCCACTGCTCCTGGAGTGATCTCACATTTGATCTGAGAAAGATGTCTGCTGTTTTCCTTGTAATGTTCTTTGTTGGTGTGCTGGTAACCTGCAGCAGTGTCCTTTTCCCATCTCATCCACTTCAGACCTGTAGCTTCAGCAACAAGGAACAAGTAGCTTAAGGGGCTTGTGAGGTACCCTGATGTTGTGGGGGAGGGGAGGAAGGGCCCTGTCACTGAATGATTGGGGCACGCAGATTGGGAGCACTTTGCCCCTTGGGGCATGCACAACCTTTTCTAAAACCTTGTAAATTATATTTTGTATGTGTTAGTCCATATGTTTGTTTTTTAAAATACTCTGTCTTGCATAGACAGAAGAACAGAATAGTATAAATTGCTAGTTGTGCATCTAAACTGTAGAAAGTGCATTGTGCTTGAGAAATAGTATGTGATTGTTTTAAACACTAGTCAGATTTTCTCCTGGGTTTGGTGTGTTTTGCAGTGGTCTCCCAGAGCAAAGCTAGTCTTAAATCCAATATACCCTGCTGTATGAGGAGATCGTCTGATGGTGTGGTATCACTGTCATAGAACTGAAAGGGACCTTGAGAGGTCCTCTAGTCTGTCCCCTGCACTAAAGGCTGGACTAAGTATTATCTAGACCATCCCCGATGTGTTTGTCCAACCTATTCTTGGAATTTCCAAGATCTCGCTAGGAAATTTATTCCAGTGCTTAACCACTCTGACAGGAAGTTTTTCCTAATGTCCAACCTAAACCGCCCTTACTGCAATTTAAGTCCATTGCTTCGTTTCCTATCTTCATAGATTAAGGAGAAAAAAATTTCTCCCTCCTCCCTTGTAACAACCTTTTATGTACTTGAAAACTGTTATCATGTCCCCTCTCAATCTTCTCTTCTCCAGACTAAACAAATCCAATTTTTCCCTTCCCTCATAGGTCATGCTTTCTAGACCTTTAATAATTTTTGTTGCTCTTCCCTGGACTTTCTCCATTTTGTCCATATCTTTCCTTAAATGTGGTGCCCAATACTCCAGTTGAGGCCTAATCAGCACGGAGTGGAGCGGAAGAATTACTTCTCGTGTCTTGCTTACAATATTCCTGCTAATAAATCCCAGAATGATGTTTGCTTTTTTTGCAACAGTGTTACACTGTTGACTCATATTTAGCTTTTGATCCACTAAGACCCCCAGATCCCTTTCTGCAGTACTCCTTCCTCGGCAGTCATTTCCCATTTTTGTATGTGTTCAACTGATTGTTCCTTCCTAAGTGGAGTACTTTGTATTTGTCCTTATTGAATTTCATCCTAATTTACTTCAGACCATTTCTCCAGTTTATCCAGATCATTTTGAATTTTAATCCTCTCCTCCAAAGCGCTTGCAACCCCTCCCAGCTTGATATCGTCCGCAAACTTTATAAGTGTACTCTCCATGCCATTATCTAAATCATTGATGAAGATATTGAACAGAACCAGAACCGATCCCTGTGGGATCCAACTCGTTATGCCCTTCCAGCGTGACTGTGAACCACTGATAACTACTCTCTGGGAATGATTTTCCAACCAATTGTAAATTTAGCGCCCTAGTGACCAAGACAGTCTGCTCTGCAGGCAGCTCTGGCCCAGAGATGGCGCGCGCAGGAATGCAGCAGGAAAAATCCCCTCCACCCCGGGGCACCTGTTCCAAGCCCCCCAGAGTGAACACACACACCCACAGGAAAAGTACAATGGATATAACAAAGGGAGATATTTACACCTCTACCTCAATATAACGCGACCCGATATAACACGAATTCGGATATAACACGGTAAAGCAGCGCTCCGGGGGGGCGGGGCTGAGCACTCCAGTGGATCAAAGCAAGTTCAGTATAATGCGGTTTCACCTATAATGCAGTAAGGGTTTTTTTGGGCTCCCGAGGACAGTGTTATATCGAGGTAGAGGTGTATTTACAGAGGGATGAGAGGAGAAAAACAACAAGGGAAAATATAAGGGGAGCAGTAGAACAGGGTTTCATCCAAACCAAGGCCCCACAGGCCCAGTGGTTCCTCAGTGTCTGCCCTTCCAGACTGTGCTATGTGTCTGCCCACAGAGTTCAGGAGTCCTGAGCAAAGTTCCCGTCCAGTGGTGAGTCTTGGGTGCTCCTTGTCATCTTCAGTGCCAGTGAACTTTCCCCAACAACCCCCTCTGGTGCTCTCTTCTGCCGCTCTTTGCAAAGCCACATAGAGCGACTACCTCCCCACTTAACTAGCTAGCAGCCTCCCTCCTTATTCCCAGTGCAGAGTCAGAAGCCCCAGTACTCACAGCCCCATGCAGCTCTAGGCAGCAGTGATACTGGGTCCAGCTCCAGCCTGTCCTCCTTGAGCGATTCCTCCCTTGCACAGTGCTCCTCCTGGCTCCTGTCCTGGGGTGTCCCTGATTGGCTGTCCTGTCCTTCCCAGGCTTTAGGCAGGTTCTTTGCTGCTTCACTTTGTGAGGGCCTGTGGGCTCTCCTCCAGAGCTCCAGAGCCACACCCCCGGAGTTTCCCTCCTTTCTCTCCCTGCTCCCACTCCCAGGAAAAAGTTTTAAAGGGCCAGGCTCTCTAAACCTCAAAGGGGTTACATAGTTATGCACACACCTTGTAGTAGCTCCATCTAGGTTGTATTTCCCTAGTTTGTTTATGAGAAGATCATGCGAGACAGTATCAAAAGCCTTACTAAAATCAAGATATACCACATGTATCGCTTCTTCCTCGCCCCCCCGCCCTTCACAAGGCTTGTTAGCTTCCTTTGACAGGGTATCAGCTATTTGTTCTTGACAAATCCATGCTGACTGTTACTTATCACCTTATTATCTTCTAAGTGTTTGCAAATTGATTGCTTAATTATTTGCTCCATTATCTTTCCGGATACAGAAGTTAAGCTGAATGGTCTGTAGTTTCCCGCTCTGGTTGTCCTTATTTCCCTTTTTATGACTTACAAACTGCTACCTAGCTCTGGCCAGCATAAGGAGCATACCCAGGGATTCCAGTAGCCCTGGAAAACCCTAGCTACTATAATGCCTTAGGGAGAGGAGTTAAAATTACACAGGCAACTTTAACTTTGACATTTCAACCTTTTTGGGTGCTTCACTGTACAACTTGAATTCTTATAATATTTTTGATGGAATTAACAAGGACTTCATAGCTAAGATTGAGAGGTTTCCTTCAAGGTTTTCTCCCCCACATCTTGTTAATTTTTTCTGTTTAGACTACCTCGTCTGATTTTTCACTGTAAAGTACTCTAAAGAGATAGGGTTTCTCAAAAGTGGAAGTGTTTGTAAAACAAAGGCTTGTTTTTAACATGCATGTTTTGAATATTTTAGTCTGATTTGTTTTATACGTTTCCCATTAATGGGAACTAATGCACAGAATTACATTTAAAATGTGCTTGGAAACGTGTGAAATTTAAGATTCTGGGAGTCCAGGAAGGCCTAAGTTAGTAGTATGGTGTATATAGTGTTCAGTGGAAACTATGAAACATATGCTGAGTTTATAAATGCAATGACCAAAGAACTATGAAAACAGTGTACTGTGTAGGCTTGATTTCCCCGCCCCAACAACTTTCTGAAAAGTTCCTTTCCACCTGAAACCTTTCATGGATAATCTCCCTTTAAAGGAGACCAAGTTTAGGTGTTTTTGAGTTGTGAATAGTGACTTCCACATTCCTTAGCTGCCGCCCCTCCCGCCCCCCAAGAAAGTAGGTGCTTCATCCCATAGTGTGACAAGCAGTCTTTTTAAGATCTTTTTGGCACCCTTTGCTGGTTGCCTGATAGGGAATCTTCTCTCCAGCCTATTTTTGGACAATTAAGTTTAAGTAAATAGCTATTTAAAATATTAGAATTCTGTATCTTAATATAAAATTACAGTATGGATACTAGTAGCTAAGAAACCACTACAAGCTTTCTTGTTTGTAATGAGGTCCACAAATCCATGATATTGTGTACTCCACTCTAGCCTTGGAGGCAGATGAAATCTGTCAATCAGAGGTAGGGGAAGTGTGTCTCCACATCTCAGAACCCCCAGTGTTTGTCTCCCTCTCCAGTTGCAGGCAGGCAGACCAGGTCATCCCTATTGCAGAGCACATTTAAAGAAGAAAGAAAGATAGCCTGGAGATTTTACGCTATCGCATCTTCCTTTATTGGCAGAAAGGATTCCCTTTCTTCTCAGTTGCTGAAGCTCTCTGCATTCCCTGCTCACCCATGCAGACTGAAGCATGGCAGAGAAGGCTAAGAGGAAAAACCTGCATTGTCGCCTGCACCTGTTCTGCTGATTAATACCTGCATGGAGATCTCTGCTTGGTCTGTGGAGACCCAGGTTCCTCAAGTGCTCAGACAAGGGCAGTGTTTCCAGAAGACACCCTCCTTCAAACAGGCGAGCCCCCAGGAAATAGAGGCAGCACCTCACCAGCAAAATCCCTCAGGCCTGGCACAGATGACAACAGCAGCCCTGGGACTAGCAAGTGGCAGCTTGCTCTTCCCCACCCTATGCGGGGAGGAGTGTTTCTTCTACCCCACACATTCCATGGTCTCCATTCTATAATGTCAGAAGATGCGTTGGTGTGCACTAGTCAAAATTTATCCTAATGTCACTAGTGAAGATAAATATGCCTTTTTACTTGGTAGTCAAGGACTTGTAGCATCTAACGGGAAGATATTTTTACCAGAAAGAGTAGCCTTTTCATTGCTTGTGAAGGGCCTATATAGTGAAGTCCAGGCAGGCTTTACCTCAGCCCCTTCCTTCAGGCATGAAAACTATCGAGGGCATCAGGCCTACAGGAATAAGTAAATAACCAAAGAAAACTGTCATCTGACACCCTAAGTGCCCTTGCATGCCTTGACAAACAATGCTAACGTGGGTGGACGGTATTGCAAGTATGGTCTCTCTCAACTCATTTAAAAAAATCGTACAGCCCAAATTTCTGCCCGAGGAGGAGTCAGGGAATGCAGGTAGCTATCCTAGATTTTCTATGAATGGGTGAAAATTAACCTGTCCCTGTTCTTCAAAATCAAAGCCTTATTCCATGTTGTTCCTAGGCCATCCCCAAAAGAATCAGGATGCACTTTACTGCTATCTGTTTTTCAGACTCCTGCAAGGGTTGACAGTATTCACTCACTCTACAGTAACCCCATGTGGATGAAAGTATTGAACCACCTGCACCATTGGCTTGAATCTTGTTCTCACAAAGCTGACGCAGCCTCTGTTCAAACCTTAGTCAAACTGTTCTCTGTACCATCTATCTTTGAGGACAGTAATCTTCATAGCCATCACACCAGCCCAAAGTTTTGTGATATGATTCTATTTCTCCAATGTTGTGTTCCACAAGAATAAGGTGTTTCTGTGTCTTTATTCATAATTCTTGTATAAGGTGACCCCTGATTTCCATTTAAATGGGGCAGTTAGCTTGTTTATATCTTCCCCCCAACCTCATTGATATTTAAAGGAGCTCAAACTCTGTACTCTAAATGTTTGGAGGGCCCAAAGTTTGATCCTAAATAGACAATTTATCTTCTAGTTTCCCCATGCTTCTCAGGCAGATGAGGGAAGACCGGGGGGTCTGTCAATCGCAGCCCAAAGGTTGTCCAAATGTTTGACACTGTGTATTACTCTTGTGATGTTGCAGGTATTCAACCTCTTGGAGATACCTGTTTATGCAGAACTAGACACATGGCAATTCCTATAGTGTGTTCTTGCTCTGTCATCATCTTAGTATTTTTCAGAGCTGCTAATTGAAACTCTGTATGCTCTTTAAGTGGCAATGTTTCCCTCAACTTGGTCTCTAAATCTGAGACCCAGTTTGGGAGAACAGTATTAGTCATTTCTTACTCTCTCAACTTGACACTCAAAACTGATGCACTATTTGGGAGGATATTTCTGTACTCTGTTAAACTAGAACTTCTCCACCAACCTAAGTGGAGATTGTACTGCTTACTAAATGCCCACAAGTGGGAACAGAGCAAGTAGAGGCCACCTTGAAGAAGAAAGTTACTTACAGTAACTGTAGTTGTGGTAGAGTGTTTATGTCCGCTACCCACAGTCTCTTCAAATCTTTGGAGTCTGGTGTTAAGTATTGCCATTGAAGGATAGCAAGAAGAGAAGGTAGAAAGGAAATGTGGCCCCAACTGACACTGCTTGTATAATTCCATGCTTGTATAATTCCATGCTTGTATGTCCCATTTATCACATGTGGGAATGTGCACTGGCAGCAAAGCTCTTGAGCTAACCTTACTGATTAGTAGCTTCTCTATTTCAGTTTGTAAACTTTGAGGCCAGTAGCAGCTGAGAACGCTGAGGAAGCAGTATGTTCAGTGTTACGGAGTGACCGGACAATGCTCTGGAACTACTCCATACGAAGTCAGTCAGGACTCTAGGGAAACATGCCTCCTCTCTGTGAGCATACTGTCTCCAGAGCAAGAAGCTTACATGGGGTCTGACCTTGGAGCATTCAGCATCCCCTTCTCACACCGTGCGCTGTGGGAAGTGAGTCTGCACAGGCAGGGCTCCTGGGGAAGCCAGAGGGTCCTGCACCCCAGTTCCACAGTCAGACGTGACTCTCAGCCAGCCAATAAAACTGAAGGTTTATTAGACAACAGTCTAAAACAGAGCTTGTAGGTACAGAAACAGGACCCTTAAGTCAGGTCCACCTTGAGGGCAGGGAGACCAGACTCCGGGTCTGCGCCTCCCTCTCTTTCCCCAGCCAGCTCCAAACTGAAACTCTCCAGACCCTCCTCGGCCTTTGTCTCTTTCCCGGGCCAAGAGGCAACCTGATCTTTGTTCTCCAACAGCTTCAGCTGGCACCTTTGCAGAAGAGGGGCCCAGGCCATCAGTTGCCAGGAGACAGGGTGTCGGCCATTCTCTATCCAGACAGCCTCGCACTGGCCCTCTAAGACGGGGGTCTCCAAACTACGGCCAACAGGCCAGATTCGGCCCGGGGCTTCCATTTGTCTGGCCCTCCAACAGGGGAGAAGCAAACAGCTGAGTAGGCACAGCAGGGAGGGGGAGGGGCCGCTGGCAGCAACTCACACGGGGCAGCAGCACAGCTGAGTTGTGCAGAGGGGTGAGTGCCTCTGGGAGCCAACTTATGGGAGAGTCATTGCTGCAGCAAAGCAGGTACAGGGAAAAGCAAACAGGCAGGGTGCAGGCAGCTGTGTAGGCATTCCGAGCAGGCAGGGGGAGGGGCTGCCGGCAGCAGCTTGCGCGGAGGGTGCGGGGTAGCTCAGCTGAGCTGTGCAGAGGGGTGAGTGTTTCTGGGAGCCAGTATCCCCCCAAAAGGGGAGCCAACTTAGGGGAGAGTTGTTGCTGCCAGGGCCGGCTCCAGGCACAAGCCAAGCAAGCTCATGCTTGGGGCGGCAGATTCTACAGGGTAGCATTCCGCCCAATCCTAGGGCAGCACGGCCGCTTTATTTTTGTTGTAGTTGTTTTTTGTTTTGTTCGCTGATCTGGCCATCCTGTAGGGGGCGGCGGCGCGGAGGAGGGGAGCGCCCTGCTGGAAGCGGGCTGCATGCTCCGTCTACCCCAGCCGGCGAGCGCCCCGCTGAAGCCCTGGCCGCCCCCTTCTCTCTCTCTCTCTCTCTCTCTCTCTCTCTTCCCTGCTAGCCGGGGCACATCTGCAGCGCAGGGAGTCCCCCTGGACCCTGGCGCCGGCTGCCCGCGAGGTGGTGGTTTTTGTTTTTGTTTTTTTTCCCCTGCTTTGCTGCTCCGGCCGCACCACAGGTGTTTTTTGTTTTTGTTTTTGCTTGGGGCAGCAAAAGAGCCAGAGCTGGCCCTGGTTGCTGCAGCCGAGCACAGGCATGGACCCCTGCCTTGAGTAAAAAATACAAGCCAGATGCTTAATTACATCTCCAATAAATGGAGTAAAGAAGATGGAAATTAACAGTTTCATAATGGTTAAATTTTAACTACATCACTAATGGAACCAAACAGTATTTGTATGATACAAATGTGAGGTTTTTAGAAATAAAATAAAAAAAGTGAAATGATTTTTAATGTATTGACAAATATTTTGTGATTTCACAGTACCTGCATCAATTAACTTTTATACCTGATCTAGAACTTAATGCAACACTGACACAGTAGAGTAGTGTTTTTTAACAATTTTGCATATATTTGCAATATTTAATTTCTTTCACAGTCGCTTCGGCCCACAAAGCCCCTTCAAAAATCTAATATGGCCCTCGTCTCATAAAGTTTGGAGACCCCTGCTCTAAGGCTCTGCAACAATCTCACACCCTTATCCCACCAACTAGATACTTAAGAAATGCATGGGGGAAACTGAGGCACCCACACAGTAGTCAGAGAGAACATTAAGAATAGTCCCACTTCATTACATCCAGTCATTGCAGAGAAAAGATTACTTTGTACTATTCTTGAACTACTTTTCCCAGCTTATAGTTGTGGCCAAATCCCTTGGCTGAAGGAAAGGATTGTTAAAAACTTGAACAGAAAGGGAAAAGTGGGGAATTTACCCACAAAAAAGTATTGAATTCTGTATAATAATTTGAGCTTTCATTTAAATTTTTGTAGAAGGACCAAAAATAGATAATTTTGAGAAATTTCCTAATGCAATAAATTAAACACAGTCTATGTTATTTGTTTGAAGATTCCATATGTTCTTTGAGAGTTTGTATAGCACAGGGGTTCTCAAACTTGAGTTCAGAACCCCTCAGGTTATTATATGGGAGGGTTGTGAGCTGTCAACCTTCACCCCAAACCGTGCTTTGCCTCCAGCATGTATAATGGTGTTAAATATTTAAGTGTTTTTAATTTATAAGGGGGGTTGCACTCGGAGGCTTGCTGTGTGAAAGGGATCACCAGTGCAAAAGTTTGAGAACCACTGGTATAGCATATGTCAGGCAAATGATGCAATAAACGTTGGCAGGGGTTTTGAGATTGCCTTACCTTACATCTAAACAATTATGTAACTGCAGAATAAGGAAATGAGAAAATTATAGGTAGGTGCTTAGATGTTCACGTATATACACAGAAATAACAGGGTGGGTCTTTAGTGTGCATAAATTGTACTGGTGCATCAAAATACATAATTGTGTATTGTCTGCATGATGGACGTTTGGGAAGTGATTCCAGGATGTATTTCCTCATTTTGTCTTATAGCTGGATGGATTTGTCCTTCAGCCATTCCTTATATCTAGGTGTCTTATTCTTCCCAGTGTTTAAAAATTACACATGTGGCTATAATCGTAACTACTATTTCCCTGAATAATGGGTGAGGTCACAGTTCAGAATAATCAAAAACATAGATGAGCCCTAAGGATGCATCTTCCCAGTATCTTAATGTTTTAATTTTTTGGTGAATTTCTAGCCAATACTTTGCTGTAGTAGGGCAATACTTTATATACTCCCTCTTTGACATGGCCAGCTGTGAACAGTGGATTTACATCCTAATTTCTGAAGTCTGAGGAGTCGGATGAAATCTGTTCCATTTTTACAATGTGTAGTCATTTTTAAATTGATACCTGGTTGCTCTGTACCCATTTTGCTAGCTTTCTGTTTTATATTTCGACTACCAGCTTCTGTATTTAAATGCAATGTTTTCTGGCTTGGATAATTGGGAAATTGTTTAAGGCCCTCGATGTTTAAAGTACTTAGGTTTCCTAGTGTGTGTTTGTTAATACAGGATGGATTTTGACACTAAGTATTCTATCACTGCATATACCAGCCAGTCGTCATACAATTCTTTAGCCATATTTTGTATAATATGGACCAGATTCTTCCCTTCCCTTTCTGATCCCTTTGCGTAGATGGCTTCAGTGATACAAAAGGGTGAGTCTAGTTGTCTGTTCAGCTGAGAACTCCTCAGAGTTGGGGAACCCAGGGCTTCCAGAGGTTGTAGCTCTGGGACAGCCCACCATGCAGACTACCCTGTTGATGAGATTCTATTCCCTTTCAGAGAGAATTTTGAAATTTTTGTTATCTGGTATGAGTGTTCTCAGCTGGTGTAAAGCTAGTGTAGCAGGCTTCTATGCCTCTACTTCCCCCATAGGCCAAATAAATGTATGAGCGGGGCATGGCCAGTGCTTCAGCTCTTCTCAGCTGGTAGACTGTCCTTTTTAGGAAAGTTGCCATGGCATACGTTCAAGTTGTCCCTGTGCTGTTCTGGCTGACACTGGGATCAACCTAGACAGAATCAAGGAGCCAAAACAAGCTACCTGCATGTCCTTTCTTTGCTGTGCTAAGTTGATCTTGAATGTAATAGAGAATCTGTCTCTGTATCTTCACCTTCTACTTTAAATACCTGTCTTCCCAGATAAGCTCCCCAAAGTATCTGGCTAGGTATATGTTCACAAGTGCCTGATAGTAAGGCCAGGTCTACCTTTAGAAGCACTTTGCTGGTATAGTTTTACTGGTATACTATACCAGCAAAGTGGTCCTCGTGTGGACACAGTTTTATACCAGCAAACACAGCCCTCTTGTCACCTTCCCCATAAAATAAGCTATACAACTAAAAGAGCAGTTTTACCAGTAGCCTAGCATAAATGCAGTAATAAAGACTTCTGACCAGCATAGCTATGCTGACAAGTTTGTCATGTATACTTAGCCTAACTTTCATATGTATTGAATTGGTATGATAAAAATGTTTTACAAATACCAGTGCAAATGTACACCATACTACTGTATTAGTTATAAAAATTAAAGCTGAGTTCCTAAAGGGCGCAGCTTCTCATATCTTCAAGAGGAGCTCTGAGTTTTATTTTTCTAAGGCAGACAGGACTACTTTAAAACATACTGGCAGGCATTTTTCTCAACATATTAATGTTACACAATGTGGGAGGGATGTCTAAGCATGTGATACCACTATTTCAACATGTTGTAAAAATGACCCTGCTTTTCATAAATTGTATTAAATGGTGAAATACTGTTTTATTAAAACCTTTATTTAAAAAAAACCCCTTTTTTGTTTTCTTCTGATATATTCTAAAATATTTCACTACTTTAAAGCTTCTGTTTGTCCTACTCCCTCTTCTCCCCACCCTCCCCCATTTATGCTGTTTGGTTTTATTTTGTGTTCGTCTCTTTAGATTTTTCCTGTGCACATTTGCTCATCCTCTTCTAAAGGGCAACTCTCATTTTCAAATCCATTTTTTTAATTTCCCTTTTCTCCATTACTTTGTCTACTACTTCCCATCTATTCCCACTAGCTTCTTCTGTGCTCTGTACCCATCTGTTCTAATTCTGCTTCAGTTAACCCCTTTCTTCAGTTTGACATGTTCTCTCTCTACCAAGCCCTGATGTTTCTTCAATGAACTTCCTAGCAGTCAGACTGTAAAGAGCTATGTACCTCTGGCAGAGGATGGCAGGAGTACTGATCATGGCAATTAGTGCTCATTTGGTTCTTTCCCCTTTAAGGCTTCGAAGCACCCGTTCATTAATTGCTTTTCTGTGGCCATGCTCTTATGGGAGGTGAGTGATGTAGAAGAAGGTTGTTGCACCGGACGCCTTCTGGTTTGGGCAGCAGAAATCTGGTTTCTGGCTCTGTTTCAGTCTGCCTGTGTGGCTTTGGACAGGTCATTGAATCTTTTTTCCCTTGTTCCCCATTTGTAAAATGGGTGTTATACTTACCAAAAGTAGATTCTCAATCACTTCAAGTCTTTGAATCAAAATAGATGCCTTCCTATAAAAGGTAATCTCCAGTTTAATCAAGCCATTATTTCTGGTCAAATGAACTATTGCACGAAATTGTATAGTGTATTATGCAGTTTGACAGATTAGATTATCATAATGGTCACTTCTGGGCTTAAAAATCTATGGATGAGCAGAGCCCAGCTCACACTGATTTTGGTCATCACAGACAAATGGGCATCTTCTTGCTCCTAGAAGATGGCGACAGGAATAATTTATCGCATCCCTATATAACAAGAGTAGCTGGTTGTCACTCCGTTGAGTATGCTAGTAGCAACTAGCATAAACAAATGCTGTGCTTTCTTCCTAAGCTCCAGTGCCCCTGCTGCTGCTGCTGCTGCTCACAGCTTTGCAAAGCTGCAGCAGAGTGAAAACTAATTAGTCTTGCCAGTTTTGTTATGCAGAAGTGAAACTCTCAAAAATTTCCCCACTCTGCATAGGGAAAACTGAGCTGCAGCAGAGGCAGACACTAAAGCAGTTTACTGGGGAACAGAACTTAAAATGGAGATACCAGCTCACAGCCGCCACGAAATAGAGTAGCTGAGACACGGACTCTCATCACAGTGGCTAGGAGGCTCTGGGATGCGTGGGAGGAACAGAAAGGGAGGATCTTCTACTTTAGAGCAGCTAAATAGGGTTCAGTGAGGGGGGCTTTATTTTTGTGAATGTGTGTACACCAGAGACAGTATGAAGGATGGAACCCCTTAACAAGCATCCAAGCTCTCCCTTATCTAGATCAGTAGTTGATCTGTTACCGTATCCGGCCTCTGACCAGTTACCTAATCTCTCAGAGAGAGATGCAAGAAACCCCAAATTGAACAATTATGGAGTAACCAGCCCATACAGGAAGTCAGTTAATGGTTAGCTTATTCCTTGAATGAAGCATGAAGGTTTTATATGCCTTCCAAATGTTAAGGTTTTTCTAAAATCCGATCTAACATAGCTGGATGTTCTTACTATTCATATAAACTTGCAGTGTGTTTTTTTTTTTTTTTTTTTTTAATCTTGCTAAGCTCTTGGCCTCAGTGGAATCTGATGAGGATGAATTAACAGACTAATAGTGTGGTTTGCAGAAATACTTCCTGGCATCAGTTTTAAATTTGTTACCTGTCAGTTTCATTGAATGTCTCCTTATTGTTGCATTATGAGAACAGCTAAATAGGAGTACCAAGTCCACTTTCTCTGTACCATTCATTATTTATATAGCTATCATATCCCTCCATTATTTGTTCTCTAAACTGAACAGTTCCAGTATTTGCCATCTCTCCATGTGAAATGTTTTCCATTCCACTGTTTCATCATCTGGCTCTGAACCATTTCTATTTCTGCTACATATTTTTGAGACAGGGTGACCCAGAGTTGAACATGTCATTCCATAAAATGGGTTGTATTCTAAACTGAGTGAAGAAGCTCTTGTATAGCAGAGAGAATGCTTTCTCTCTTCCAGCGGGAGTGACAGAGGTTGATGATGGTCCGTGTGAGAGACTGGAAAGCCAATATGGAAGATGGGGAGGACTGAGCAGGATCCAGAAACAGCACCCACTTTGCAATTGTAGCACCAACCTCTTTTTGAACAGGGAGGGTCCTGGGCACCTCTCCAGGGCTTTGTTTCTTGATCTGACCTGAGGGAACATGAATAATTTTTCAATGTTTTTTGGCTGGTTGGTATCTGGTAAATTTTTTTTTTTTTTTTTCAAGTCCTAGTTAATAAGCCCTTTTTTTCCTCGAGTTTAAAATTTTGTGGTACTAATTTGGATGAGCTGAAATTTGACATTGCCTCTATATAGGAGAATTTTATTTGAGAGTTGGGTTTGTGGTTTAACAAGGTGATGCTTCATTTTACTTGCAAGTAATTTTTTTAAAATTAAGAGTGGCTGAGTAATGTTGTAACTGACAGTCTTCTTTAGCGTCCCATGTTTGCTACATATCAAGTATTAACAGCTCTTTTGTACAGTGTTTATTACACAAGTTTGTGGCAAATGGAATAGCGTTTAATGAAATTTCTACCTTGGTATTTTATAAAAGGGGTGGGAAAGGACTATACAACCATTTAACAAGTAGATTATTTACTAAATTTTTGAAGTCAGTATCAGATGTGTATAAAGTTTACACCAATAAAAGATGACATTATCCATAACTAGGGCCCTACCAAATTCAAAGCCATAAAAAACGTGTCACGGCCCGTGAAATTGGTCTCCTCCTGTTAAATCTGGTCTTTTGTGTGCTTTTACCCTATACTATACAGATTTCACAGGGGAGACCAGTGTTTCTCAAATTGGGGATCCTGACTCAAAAGGGAGTTGCAAGGTTATTTGGGGGGTGTCACAGTATTGCCATCCTTACTTCTGCACTGCCTTCTTCCGCTGCCCAGCCCTGAAGGCAGTGCCCCACCAGCAGCAGTACAAAAGTAAGGGAGGCAGTACCATACCATGCCACTCGTACGTCTGCGCTACTGCTGGTGGCGGCTCTGCTTTCAAAGCTGGGATGCCAGCCAGCAGTTGCCACTGTCTAGCTGCCCAGCTCTGATGGCAGCGCCAGCAGCAGCACAGAAGTAAGGGTAGCTAGCAGTACCAGAACCCCCTCTATAATAACTTTGAGGACACACACACACACACCCCTCCTTTTTGGGTCAGGACCCCTACAGTTACAACACCATAAATTGCTGAAATCATGAAATTTATTTTTTAAATCCCATGGCCATGAAATTGACCAAAATGGACTGTGAATTTGGTAGGGCCCTATCCATAACTTAAGTATAATGGGGAAGAAAATGGACTGTGACAGCAGCATGAGCCTTTTTTGTTGTCACTGGGCTTTATTGTTAAACATATTTAAGTTCTTTGTTTAAAAAAAAAAAAAAAACTTGTCCCAAATTTGGCATGTCCGTAACTTAGTTAACTCTGATGTAGAAAGCTGCCTTGATTTAAAATACCTTGTCATCTTGGAATACAACAAACACTTCTGTTTTCTGTAGCAGGATAACTAGTGGACTTGATTCCAGAGTTCTCCTGACTTTATCCATGGTGCTATTGCATACATGTATCTTTAAACAAAAAACACAAAAACCCATATTTCAGGATCTTTCCAGACAAAAGACAAAAATATTTGCCAAATACAAAACTAGTAGTAGA
Source organism: Trachemys scripta elegans (assembly GCF_013100865.1). NCBI lineage: Eukaryota > Metazoa > Chordata > Testudines > Emydidae > Trachemys > Trachemys scripta. Next base: position 92,689,795 of record NC_048303.1, on the reverse strand, counting down.
AAAGCTTTACTGTCAAAATTAAGTCAGACAAAAGTGGAAGATTGAAGTACGGGAAAGCAATATTACAACTACAATATCTGGTTCTCTTACTAGTCACTTTTGTTCATCCTACTTGGTAAATTTTGATCCACAAATATTATCATTTTTCTGCCTAATTCGTATAACAAAACCGATTCAATTTATTTTAGTGTATACCAGTTTTTAACACTCTCTTAATTTTGTAGGTACGGAATCCGCCCTGAAAATGTGATTATATATGGCCAAAGTATAGGAACGGTACCCTCTGTGGATCTTGCTGCTCGGTATGAGAGTGCTGCTGTAATTCTTCATTCTCCTTTGACCTCGGGAATGCGAGTAGCCTTTCCTGATACGAAGAAGACCTACTGCTTTGATGCATTCCCAAAGTAAGTTGCTACTTACTGTGACTGGTTAGATCACAGAACCCCCCCCTCGGGAGCTGCCAACTGATGAGCCAAGACTACCATTGCTCCTGCTTTCCCTTCCAGCTCGGAACCCGAGCACCCTGTCTTGCTTAGCCAGACACTCCCATCTGCTCCAACAAAGACCCAGGGTCTGAATTACTTGCCCCAAAACTGCAGACTTAACTGAAAGCAGCTAACGGAAGTGTTTTTGTCTTTAACACTCAGATGCCCAACTCCCAGTGAGGTCTAAACCCAAATAAATCCATTTTAACCTGTATAAGCTTATACGGGATAAACTCATGAGTTGTTAGCCCTCTATAATACTGAGAGAGGTATGCACAGCTGTTTGCTCCCCCAGGTATGAATACATACTCTGGGTCAATTAAGTAAAAAGTGATTTTTATTAAATACAAAAAGTAGGACTTAAGTGGTTCCAAGTAGTGACAGACAAAGTAAGTTACCAAGCAAAATAAAATAAAACACGCAAATCAATGTCTAATCAAACTGAATACAGATAATCTTGCCCTTAGAGATGCTTCAGTAAGTTTTTTTTTCCTCAGACTGGACATCTTCCAGGCCTGGGCACAATTCTTTTCCCTGGTACAGCTCTTGTTCTAGCTTAGGTAATAGCTAGGGGATTCTTCTTGATGGCTCTCCCTTTGTTCTGTTCCACCCATTTGTATATCTTTTTGCATAGGGTGGGAATCCTTTGTCCCTCTCTGGGTTCCCACCCCCTCCTTCTCAATGGAAAGACACCAGGTTAAAGAGGGATTCCAGTTCAGGTGACATGATCATGTCACTGTAAGACTTCAGTCCTTCCAGCCTGACTCGCAGGAAGGCTTGCCTGCAAACAGAGCCATCCACGGTCAGTTGTCCTGGTTGATGGGAACCATCAAGATTCCAAACCACCATTAATGGCCCACACTTTGCATAATTTCAATAGGCCCTCAGAGTTGTATTTCATATTTCTAGTTTCAGATACAAGAGTGGTACATTTATACAAATAGGATGATCATTCAGTAGATTATAAGCTTTGTTAATGATCCCTTACAAGAGACCTTTTGCATGAAGAATTTCCAATTACATTATATTCACTCAGCATATATTTATAAAATCCTATAGAGTGCGACGTCACACTAACATTCTCCGAATAGGGAAGAAAGTAATCTTGCAAATTCTTTGCAGTTGTCCTTTAAGGTAATATTAAAAAATGCCAATATCCTCTAATTACATAATTTGTTTGCCAGAAGCTGGGAATGAGCAACAGGAAATGGATCACTTGATGATTACCTGTGCTCTTCATTCCCTCTGGGGCACTTGGCATTGGCCACTGTTGGAAGACAGGACACTGGGCTAGATGGACCTTTGGTCTGACTCAGTATGGCCATTCTTATGTACAAAGAGTGAATCAAGACCGAATAAATGAAAAAAGATTAACAGTAATTTATAAAATTAAAAATGTTTTTATAATGCTTGATTCACACATTTGTGAATGTTTTATATTGCTAATCAGTTTTATAGGTGTCTTTTGTGTTAAAAGGTAAGGGGAAAAATATAACTGTCCCAAATATAACTAGTGGGTGGTCCTGGCTGGTGTATTGATGGCTCTGAATAAAGTGTCTTTTTGAGTCTGTTGCTCAGACCAGCAAGGACTGAGAGAAACTGTGCCCTCACTGCTGCTACCCTTGCTACTGCAACTACGCTGCTATTTATACTTGTGCTAGCTTGATGAGAATTAGAATGAGCATGTGTACATAAGCAAAGGAATCATACCTCTAGTTCATAGCGCAGCCATAGCCTAAGGACAGGTCTAAACTAACAAGTTAAGTTGGCCCAGCTATGTCATTCAGAGTTGTGAAAAATCCACACCCCTGAGCAACATAGTTAAGCTGACCTAACCCTTGATGTAAACAGCACTAGGTCAATGGAATAATTCTTGTATCAACCTAGCTACTGCTTGGTGGTGGATTAACTACAGCAATGGGAGAACTCTTCCCGTTGCTATAGCAGGAGGTTACACTGAAGCGCTACAGCTCTGCTGTACCTGTTTAAGTGTAGACATAGCCTAAGAGTCTCTTATTCTTGAAGGTTACGTGTGTAAAGTTGACTGTTCTGTGTTCATGTTTGTATCTCTTTTCTTGCAGCATTGACAAAATTTCTAAAATAACATCGCCAGTGTTAATAATCCATGGAACTGAAGATGAAGTAATTGACTTTTCGCATGGCTTAGCATTATTTGAGCGTTGCCAGAGACCTGTAGAGCCACTGTGGGTAGAAGGAGCAGGCCATAATGATGTGGAGCTTTATGGACAGTACCTTGAACGATTAAAACAGTTTGTATCACAGGAACTGGTGAATTTGTAAAGTACTTTATATATTTACATGCTTTTTCATTTCACTGCAGAACTGCACACTTTGATAAATACTAACATAAAACCTGAAGGTTTTGTTTTCAAATCATGTCAGTTGCCTTCATAAATGTACAGGTAATGATTTGTGAACATAATTAATGAAGGTTTTAATACCAGTATTATGAACTGGAATAACATGATCATGCAGTTCAGCTTCTGTAGTTCGTATACTATGTGTGAGTTTTCTTTTTAGATGTACAAAATATCACAAGGAGTACTGTATGAAATTTTAATTATGTAAAATCAGATGCTGTAAAAGTGTTGCCAAATGCTTTAGCATATCAAACAAATTTATAAATATTTTTTAAACATCTCAAAATGTACTGTGACTTATTCTGTTGCACAGGTGTACACTAAAAATCAGACTTCTAAACAGCTGTACTTGTAAAAATACCAATAGCCATGAGATTTAAGCAAATATGTAATGAAAACATAGACACTCACTGGAATTGGCCCAGGCCCTGTTTTATAGGGAGCGGGTCAAAACAAGCTTTTTTTTTTTTTTTTTTTTTTTTTGCTACTTTGCATTATATCTTATGTCTGGTGGTTAATTTGTTGTTTTTGTTTTGTAACTTGGAAGATGAAGTTTAAATCTGCCTACTCATCTATTCCTTAGCTAAACAGGTTATTCTGTAAAATGAAGTCCTAAAATACCACTGTTATAACAAATTTCATTCACAGGCTCACTACTGAGGTGTAACTAAATATTTTAATGGTTTATTTGAAACCAGTAAGGTATTTAGAGCTAGGAGCTAGTTTTAAATGTCAATTCTATAGAGATGCAGTATATGGATAGAAAGAATCCTGGAAGTTTGTCTAACTTTGTAATGAACAAATGCAAGCTTGCAGTTGTCAGTTCAGGTTTACTTTTGGGTGTTTATTAGTGTGCAACCTATTGTTTTTATTACTGTATGAGAATTTTACTAATCTGCTCCTGAACAGTGAAGAAAGAGAATGTTGACACTTTTTTGTATTAACTCATAGTGAAATAAATTTTGTAAGTTGCCTTTCCCTTGAATGAGTTTTGCTTGAATAAAAACTATGAAAAATAATGACAAACTTAATTATATGTAGCCTAATTTGTAAACATAGTAATATTCCAACAAAATACACACTGTGCTTCTAATTTTAAGGCCTTATGTAGTTTGTTCTGCTTGTTTTTGTGATTGTCCAAGACTACTGTGTAATTAAATGTATTATCAAATATTGTGACTGATTTGGTTCAGATGTGTTAACTAACAGTAAATAATATTACACAATTTGCTGCTGTTTATTTTGTTCTGAAAAACTTCAATATACTAAATAACTATCTGGCTACTGACTATAAAAAGACACTGATTTCTGAGGAAGATCATCTGCAGGCTGTTTTTCAGAGGCCCCCCTCACAAAAGCAGGGATATGGTATGTTTGCCGGCAAAGATCCTGGGCAGTGTTGCTGGCCATAGGCAGTTGATGACAAACTGTCGTAACTTGGGCAGCAGTCTTTGTTCAGTCTGAGTTTTATGCTGGGGGACATAGCAGCTCAGAACTGGAAGGACACAAAGATAGATTAAAGCCACCTTAGCCCCACTTCTCCCTGGGCTATGAGTTTAAGCCATTTTGCCCGTAATGTTTAGTACCCAATTTGCACAGCTGTCTCATTACACTTCTAGGCAGTGGAGAATTGGAATCTTGAGTGCAATTCCACATGGTTATCTTCAGCTTTATTCTGATCTCTATTTTTTAATGTAGATTCTTTCATGAAAGATGATTACTGAAGCATTTAATATACTGTATATGTAGTAAAAGCTATGTAGCATATTCAGTTATGAAAGCTCCGCTCTTATTACTGACATATAATTAGCAGTTTAACAGCTGGAAAAGTTTGATATGCTGTCTTTTGTGGTGGTGGTCATGGTATTATGTTCTTTATGCTTATACCTGGGCTTCATTTTTGTGAAACTGACAATGGGCTATTTTATATTAAAAATACAATTGTCCCATGATCACAAGAGTTTGATGTCAGCATTCATTAACTGATGTTTGTGTGTTGGACAAACTGCCAAAGCAGAAAACACTGTGAAACTCATGATCCTTTAAAAAAGATGAATTTGTATAGACAAAAAAAATAGTTTGAGTATGTTGTATTTATGTTTCTGACCTTTGGAAAGGTTGGTAGGTCTATTCTGTATATTCACAAACCTTCATTGGCTCAAACAACATCTTCAAGTGAGTGTCAGGGTGGATTCTGCTGTAGAAGCACATGCCTGTTGCACACAAGCTTGGGTTTTGTTTAATAGTGTCTGTCAGGGCCATGCATATACTGTGTCATCTCATGCTCGCATGAAAGGAGATGAAGCAGCCGTGACCCTCCCTCAGTTCCCTTATTGCCCATGGCAATGAGATAGAACCCAGTGAGTGCTTGTCCTGCTTCTCTGGAGCTTCAAACATATTCCTCTTTTGAACTTTTCAGTGAAAAATGACCATCCTCATTTTTAGGTTTTTTTAAGTAGGATGTTCCAAAAATAGAAAAGATCCTGAGTATATCTCCCTGAGCAGGGCTTTTGCACCCTGCATCTACCATCTGGCAAATCCCAACCTGTGTCGGACATATCCCCGGGTTGAGAGGCGTAGTAGATGCCTATTCTGTTTAGAGCAAATCATATTCCCAATAAGTGTGCCAGTATGCAGATCTTATTAAAGACGTGTACGTCAAGGGACGTGGCTTAAACTACACCTACTCAATTGAGAGGTACTACTGCCTCCAAAGAATTAAAAGCGTTTTCTTCAGCAAGTGTTCCCTTGGGTAGAAACCACACCCGAGCAGCAACAGGAAAGCAGGAAAGAAAATGCCATCAAGATTGGCACCAATAACTTCACAGACAACTGGGCTGACTGACTTGGCACTGGTTCCCACAACATTGACAACATCATCAGAATGAACTTTAGCATCCCAATACAAGGGTGAGGACCAAAAGGGCCCAACCAGTGTCTGGGCAGAGCTCCAAATACCAGAAGACTTCTTCCTGAAAGGAGGAAAAGAGACAGTACTCCTCCAGAGACAGTTTTAAGTTCTGTCATCATAAGTGATGCTTAGAAAACCAGTACCAATACTGGAACCAGCAAAGACTCCAGTGCTGACCATTGCACCAATTACAAGCCCAAAGTATTTAGGCTGTTCTGTGATGACATATCCAGGGATATTTTCAGCACTGGACCCATGTGATTCAGGCCCTGAGTACTATCCCACAGTTCTGCCATTCAAAGAGTGCAACTTCTTATTAATCCCTAGATTTCACCTTCTCCCTAGTGTCAAACAGGGACACCTCTCTCTCTCTCTGTCTCTCTCCCTCCCTCCCCTCTATGAGAGTGACCTTAGAACCAGCATCAAAGATCCTCTCACAAGGCACTATCTCAATAGATGCATGAATAGCAATGGGCTGACTAGCTGCAACACTGACCAGCCAATACCCATTCATAATGGCACGTTGGCTGTACTGGCCCAACTGGGAAACATCATCCCTAGCGTCCCATAGCAGATCTTATGGGTCTAGAAGGAGGAAGAGATCCACTTAGACAACTGACACAGAGCTTGACAGCTGCACCCTGGAACTGCAATTAGCAGCACCCCCAGTTTCTGCCCATAGACTGGTCATTATCCAGTGAGACAATTTAACTAGCCCATGTCTGGGCAGGAGACAATTATAATGCCTTTCATGATCTCCTAACTTACATAGCCAAGTCTTTGATATAGGAATGATGCTTATCCAGGAGAGATCCTATAAACTTACAGCCTGAGCACATTAGCCCCAGCCAGGATCTCTCTCTCCCTGTCAATGAGGGCATATTAGAACTGGCCAAAGGGCTCTAGCAACCCCGAGCCACTGTTCAGTCCATATCCAAACTAGTGGAGAAGCCCTCTCAAGTGCCCCTGAAAAATTTTGACTACTTTTACTCCCACCTAAACCAGAGATCTTTAGCAGCAATGCAGGAAAAGTCAAAATGATGAAAATGGCCCTCAGAAGTTAGACCTTGTCGGGTGCTGTGATCTAGAGATTTCTTGGGGGTTAGAGATCCCCTGGGTCTGGAATCTATGTACTAGTTTGCCAAAATGTGTCATGTGAGGTCTCTTCTGAAAGCCTGTGTCACATTGATCCTCCATAATCATTGCAAAATGTAAGTACGGCTAATATGTAAGGAGTTATGTATATGTACAGAAAACTAACTTTTTAAGGTTTGTGGCTTAGGGCTTGTCACCAAAAGATGAGACAGGCTTCTTTCAGCCAAAGTTGCATATGTAAATTGTTGTTTGGTTCACAATGGGTCCCCATTTACAGTTTGAGGAAAATCCTAATCAAGTGATTGCAGGGAAGATTCTAAGCAGTGAGGGTTATCCTGTTTGCAAATGAAGATAATGGGGTTTTGGATTCTTATTGTAAGACACTCTGCATCTTTCCACTGAAAAAGTGAGAGGACAGTGACTTCTCATGAATGGAGGAGTACCGCCAAGCCTGCCTATAATAAGCTGGAAGATTTTGGGTGAGCTTTTGCTCTCTATATGACATGACAATATCTTAAGTTTAGACTCTAGAAAGTTTTAAGATTTTGTGTGACCATTTGTTTCCATTATTTCTATCTGCTGTTTCGTTTTACTTGTTTTTGCTAAACAAATCCAAGTGCTGTGAGTTGAGGGGAGCCGTGACTGTGAGGCATAACTGCTAAGCTAATGTATACTGTTCCTTTGGGAATAGTGTGGCCCTCAAGTCAAAAAGTTTGCCCACCCCTGCTGTATACAATTCCACTGATTCCCATACTGATTTCCAAGGTCACAAGAGACAAAGCTATGATCGTTTTGGTGGTTTCATACTGACCAAGGCAGTTTTGATTGACATCTACTACAGATGGTCCTTTCAGTCTCTGAGCCAGCTCTCAGATTTCCTGGGTTTGATCACTCAGCATCACAGCCAGATGCTCAATCCAAGCCCAAAATCATTGCATCTGACATAGTGGCTGTTGTGTGCCCAAGCAACATAGACAGCCACTGCTCTCTATATGTCAAGGAAATTCTGATACAAAGGAAAATGTTTCCCAGAAAAACATTGTGACGGGTTGGATCACTTCTACCCCTGCTTTCCCTGCCAGCTCAGGACTCCAGCACCCTGTCTTGCTGAGCCAGACACTCCCATCTGCTCCAACACAAACCCAGGGTCTGAATTACTTACCCCAAAGCTGCAGGTTTATCTGAAAGCAGCTAACAGAAGTGTTACTGTTTTTAACACTCAGATGCCCAACTCCCAATAGGGTCTAAACCCAAATAAATCTGTTTTACCCTGTATGAAGCTTATACAGGGTAAACTCATAAATTGTTCATCCTCTATAACACTGATAGAGAGAGATGCACAGTTGTTTGCTCCCCCAGGTATTAATACATACTCTGGGTCAATTAATAAGCAAAATAAAATAAAACACGCAAATCTATGTCTAATCAAACTGAATACAGATAATCTCACCCTCAGAGATGCTTCAGTAAGTGTTTTCCTCAGACTGGACACCTTCCAGGCCTCGGCCCAATTCTTTCCCCTGGTACAGCTCTTGTTCCAGCTCAGGTGGTACCTAGGGGATTCTTCATGATGGCTCCTCTCTTCTGTTCCACCCATTTATATATCTTTTGCATAAGGCAGAACTCCTTTGTCCCTCTGGCTTTCCACCCCCCCCCCCCCCCACCCCAAAAGCACCAGGTTAAAGATGGATTCTAGTTCATGTGACATGATTACATGTCACTGTAAGACCCCAAGCCTTCATTCTTCCCAACCTGACTCACAGGAAGGCTTGCCTGCAAACAGAGCCATCCAGTCAATTGTCCTGGTTGATGGGAGCCATTAAGATTCCAAACCACCATTAATGGCCCGTACTTTGCATAATTACAATAGGTCCTCAGAGTTATATTTAATATTTCTAGTTTCAGATACAAGAGTGGTACATTTATACAAATAGGATGATCACACGCAGTAGATTATAAGCTTTGTAATGATACCTTACAAGAGACCTTTTGCATGAAGCATATTCCATTTACATTATATTCACTCATTAGCATATTTTTATAAAATTATATAGACTGCATCACAAACATTCTTCCAAATAGAGGAGGTTCTTGATATGGGCAGCCCAAAAAATATGATCCAGGCCTCAATGCCAAAGATCTTTGCATCTCAAACTGTGTGTGTGGGGGGGGGAGGATTCAGCTTTATTAGAACCCATCTCGCAGTGATCTCAGCTTAGCACCTACCTGTGCAATTATGCTCAGTTTTTTTTCATTCCACAGTATTGAAATTTCTTAGAGCTACTACACACTTGCACACCAATCAGGGCCGGCTCCAGGGTTTTGACTGCCCCAAGCAGCCAAAAAAAAAAAAAAGCCGCGATCGCGATCTGCGGCGGCAATTCGGCGGGAGGTCCTTCGCTCCAAGCGGGAGTGAGGGACTGTCCGCCAAATTGCCGCCGAATAGCTGGACGTGCCGCTCCTCTCCGGAGCGGCCGCCCCAAGCACCTGCTTGCCAGGCTGGTGCCTGGAATCGGCCCTGACACCAATAGAGAGCCCACTTCTGCCTGGGTTCTCCAATATAGTTCTCTTGAGACTCATGAAGCCTCCTTTGGAGCCTCTTAGAATGCTGCTTACACCACTTCACTCTGAAGATTTTCGTAGGGGCTATCACTTTGGCTGGAAGAATGAGTGACCTTCAGTTGCTTAATGGTGACCCCTTCCTACAACATTTGATAGGGGCAAAGCAGTGCTGAAACCTCATCTACAGTTCATCACCATGGTGGTCTCAGAACTTCATTCTCTCCAGTAAACCAGCTTGTCTTCTTTCTGAAACCACACTCAACACCAGGAGAAAAGTAATTGCACATACTAAATATGTCTAGGATTCTGTTTTATTAAATGGACAGGACACAACAATTCAGACTGTTGGCCCATCTATTTCTGGCTATAGTTGCTTGGAGTGATGCTAGGCATTCTAAAGATCAGGCCATCTCATCTCAAAGAATGTCAGAATGGATTGCATAATTCATCTTTGTGTCTGTTACCAGTTGGAGAGTGTACATCTCCTATCGAACATCAAGGCTCACTCCATCAGAGTTCAGGTGACATCAGCCTGCTTTCAGAAATGTGCCAGTATCTGAGATCTGCAAGGCTGTGGGGTGGAGTAAGCCACTGACCTTTCTCAAATATTATGCCTTCAACATTGCAGTTGAGTGAGATGCCAAATTCAGGAGAGCAATACTACTATTGCTGTTTGAATGATGCAGCTGAAACTCCTCGTGCACACCATTTTGAGGGGATACTGCTTGCCAATCACCTACAGTGTGAGTCACAGTGACATATTTGAAGAACAACAGTTATTTACACTACAGTAACTGTGGTTCTTTGAGAAGTTGGCAGTGTAGATCCTATGACTTCTGTTCCATCCCCACTTTTCAGAGTCCTGGGTTGCCATGGCATTAAATTGCGAGGGAGGGTTGAGGTCATGCCTCTTGAGAGCAAAGGCAGCGGGATACACGCCCAGTGGATATTGCCATTTAAAAAAAAAAAAATCTGATGTTGCACACAAGGCGCATATGCACCTCCTGTGGGATCTGTACTGACTATGACATCTTGAAGGACCACTGTTACAGTAGAGTAAATACCCATTCTTCACTTACTATATGAAGTAAATTATTACATTTTTGTCAAGATTTTTGGATGACCAGATACATGGATAGAGAAGTGTAGAACTACTTTAGAGGAAAATAAATTGCAATTCATTTACTCAGACTTTGCATGAGTATATTAAAAGGTACATTTCCCAATTTTTTTTTTGAGACATGTCTGTTGATATTTCTTTAGTCATTAGTAGTAATGACTTTACCCCATGGAAACTGCTATTTTGTGAAGAATAAATTTCCCTTCATCCTGATGGTCAATTATAGCTTTCTGTGAATAGTCAAAGTAGGAATTTTTTCAGATGCACATGCATGAAGAGCACATTTGTTTGTTTATTCAGAATTTTCTGTCTTGTTTATTCTTGAAAGCTGTGCAAAATGGCAGTATTTAGTTTCTTAAGTGTAAGCAATAAGCATTAACATTTTAATAGCTAATTTAGTTTTTTCTGAGGTGCCACCATCATAAGACAAGCGGGTAGACTTCTAGTCAAGAAAAACATGTAAAGGTTGCCATCCTACTTTTGGGTAAACTATTCTTTATCAAGATGAAGTACTTCAGTAAAACATCTGAATTAAAATGTCAGTTGTTGCTGTGTCTTATGAGGTCTGGAAGGGGCCTATGTTAGAGCCTATGCTAATAAAGAACAATGTAGCAGCAGTGGCCAAGAGTGCTTTATTTTATCTGATCTTGGCAAGATTGTGACATTTGATATGGACTCAAGGACCCATTTTTCTTCTAATTTGTCACCTTGAGATTAGACTATTGCAATGTGCTTTACATGGAACTATAACTGGATTTGGAGGTCTTGCTTCTCTTTCCGGTGAGCTGAGTTGCTAAATCCTTTGAAAGCTAGAAGTGCTTTTTCGATCTCTCCTACGTCTCTCTTAAAAAGAACGAGTAGAAACATAGATACAAAGCAGGCTCCAGCACACTCCTATTTTGTGTGTCAGATGTTCTAGCCCATATTGGTTCTTATATGGTGCTCCTTACTGTAGAAGCTAAGCACCTTCCAGTCATTTATTAAGCAACATAACTACACATCTGTCATATAGTGTTTGGTCTTTAGTTCCCTGGGGGAGAAATGTGTGAGTTAGCATCTATTGTTTTGGTAGAGACTTTTTAATACACACCTAGCAACAAGTATATTTATGTTAGTAAAGGCAAGGTCAGAGAATTATGCCTTATGCTTGGAGTGGGAAGTGGTTAAGTATGTGAAGATATAAACATAATTATGAGCTCACAAAGTCTATTAGCCTAAATGTGTGACTTATGCTGTAAAGGAGTAATTCCCAACCGTAGTAAAAACTTGATCAGTTGGTGCAGAACTGGCTGGTCACATGGTGTTCTCTTTTTTTGTTTCAAGCTGCTAAAAAGCCAGAAAGACCATTAAAAAATAAATACCCTCCAAATATTACTTTTACATGTAAGTTGCTGACTAAGTTGCCATTACCACTTCCTGGTCCATCAGTACCATGATTACCACCATTTGACAGGCTCTGAACTTGATAAACTGTTATCTATATTCTGGGTGACAACTTTACAAAATAATTAGTTGAAACAAAAATCAAGTTTTGCTTCACATCCCTATTACCAAACTCCCACCTCAACATGCACACATTAAGCTATTTAGGAGTTAAAAGCTACATATATTAAAACTAGGGCTGTCAAGTGATTAAAAAATTAATCATGAGATTAATCAAATTAATCACATGATTAATCAATAGAATACCATGTATTTAAATATTTTTTGGTGTTTTCTACCTTTTCAAATATATTGATTTCAATTACAACACAGAATACAAAGTGTACAGTGCTCAGTTTATATTTCTTTTTATTACAAATATTTGCACTGTAAAAAACAAAAGAAATAAAATTTTTCAGTTCACCTAATACAAGTACTGTAGTGCAATCTCTTTATTATGAAAATTGAACTTACAGATGTAGAATTATGTACAAAAAACTGCATTCAAAAATAAAACAATGTATAACTTAAGAGCCTACAAGTCCACTCAGTCCTACTTCCGCCAATCGCTCAGACAAACAAATTTGGTTACAATTTGCAGGAGACAATGCTGCCCACTTCTTGTTTAAAATATCATCTGAAATTGAGAACAGACATTCACATGGCACTGCTGTAGCTGGCGTTGCAAGACATTTACGTGCTAAAGTAATGTGCTAAAGATTCATATGTCCCTTCATGCTTCAACCACCATTCCAGAGGACACGCGTCCATGCTGATGGTGGGTTCTGCTCGATAACAATCCAAAGCAGAACGGACCAATGCATACTCATTTTCATCATCTGAGTCAGATGCCACCTGCAGAAGGTTGATTTTCTTTTTTGATGGTTCGGGTTCTTTAGTTGCCACATCTGAGTGTTGCTCTTTTAAGACTTCTGAAAGCATGCTCCACCAGGGCCGCCCAGAGGGGGGAGGAGGGGCGCAAGTGGGGCAATTTGCCCAGGGCCCCGCAGGGGCCCCCACAAGAGTTTTTCGGGGCCCCTGGAGCAGGGTCCTTCACTTGCTCCGGGGCCCCGGAAAACTCTCGTGGCGCCCGAGCCCCCGGAGCTTCTTCCGCTCTGGGTCTTCGGCGGCAGTTTGGCTGGGGGGGGGGGTCCTTCCGCTTTGGACTCGCTGCCGAAGTGCCCTGAAGACTCACAGTGGGGGGCCCTTCCACCCAGGGACCGCTGCCGAAGCGCTGGGTCTTTGGCGGCAGGGGGCCCCCCGCAACCGAAGACCCCAGGCCCCCTGAATCCTCTGGGCGGCCCTGTGCTCCACACCTCGTCCCTCTCTGATTTTGAATGGCAGTTCAGATCCTTAAACCTTGGGTCGAGTGCTGTAGCTAATTTTAGAAATCTCACATTGGTACCTTCTTTGCGTTTTGTCAAATATGCAGTGAAAGGTTTCTTAAAACAAACATGTACTGGGTCATCATCCGAGACTGCTATAACATGAAATATATGGCAGAATGCAGATAAAACACAACAGGAGACATACAATTCTCCCCCAAGGAGTTCAGTCACAAATTTAATTAATGCATTATTTTTTTAATGAGCATCATCAGCATGGATCAACTTTTTCCAAGCAGCAAGAAATGGGTGTAAAAATCACTGCGACTATAGATAAGACGAGGGCCCTGCCCTAACACTTTTACAATCTAAATATTCTTTAAATTGCAAGATGCTGCAAGACATACAACCTGAAGATTATGTAGTCACAAAGGCCCAGATCCACAGAGGTATTTAGGCTCCTAACTTCCATTGATTTCAGTGGAATTTAGAAGCCTAAATACCTTTGGGGATCTGGACCTAACATCAGGATTTGGGACAATAATAATCTGTTAGAGTGCAATGCAGTACTGAATGAGAAGCACATATTCTATGCTGTTATGTCTTGTCTAAATTACAAAAAGTCATGCTAGAAAATAATTTATTTAAAAAACCCTGATTTTTAAAAAGTTTCAATTAGGATGGCTAACCCCTCCTCTGGGTTAGCAGGTTAATGACTGGTAAGTTTTCAAGAACTATTTAAACTGTATTGTGACCTGTTCAGAGTAGGGACAAAACCATGGCTGCTAAGAGTCTTAAATGGTTTCCTAGAATGGTCTACTTTTTTCATGTGAACAGAGAGACAGAGATGCTATTGTTTGTCTGAGCAGTGGCATTCCCAGCCATATAGGGTGAGTGTCCAGATGTGAATTAAAGATGCAATAACCACTCCTCAAAAAGAGGGTAATAAAAGATCTACTTGCTGGCACCCAGGTCTACTTGTTCCTCCGTAAAACCAGCAATGTGAGCTGGTACTACACACAGATTATTCCACCATTCCCCTACTAACATTTATGCTATTGCTTTATAACACAGTTTGGGGTCTCTAGTGTACAAATGGAGCTACGTGCTACATCATGAACGCTAATCAGCTGTATGTTTGCACTGTGAAATATTTCCTGCTAAGCATAAGTTTGAATAGGGACCACTACCACCTGAAAGATTATGATAATCAATTGTATAATCCAGTTAAGGGTGCAAGAAGCAGTCTGTGTTATTTTAGTAAAACAATCCAAGGTGAAAATGCAGACAGTACAAGAATATGTTAACAAAAACGTATGCACAAAGATTATGGCTTAATTGAGTGGACTGTCATGCTAGCTCCTTTTCCCAATGCTAACTCCAAATTTCAGCCCTTAGTGTTATGAAAGCTGAGATTTTGATCATCTTTTGTTATCAGTAGTCGGGGCTTTAAGTAAAACACCAAATACTATGAGGTTCGCAATAAAATCATGAGAGTAGACAACCACGAATGTGCAAATCTGCTCACCTCCAGAAGAAGAACACAGAGGTCACACAAATGATTAAATCTGCAAAAAAGGAGCATTTCAGGCATATTACCTATTCTTTCCAGACTAATTTTTCACTTGGTAAGGTGAAGGAGCTCTTTTTACGTAAAACAGTGTTCACAAATAGCTATTTGAATTACAAATGCTCCTTCAGATTGACTATGATCGTGACCATTATTTGCTTTTTGCAAAAAATGTGCACAAACAGGTTTATTTGCATGTATATTTGGAGAACGGCTGTTCTTCAAATAAATGCCCACATATGCACAAGGCTATTCATGCATGAACAAAGTATTATGACTCATTTTTCATTATTTCTTATTCATTAATCACCAGCCCTCCGGGCAGGGTTGTCTCTCTTTTGTGTTTGTACAACTCCTAATGCAGTGGAACCCCTATTCTGACTGAGGACTTCGGGCACTACGAGAATATAGATATTTCCAAATGAAAATTTGTTATTCTCCTTTTTAAAAATTGTCACACATCCATGAAGCACAAATAATACCACATGATTTAACTGAACAATCACACACTATAAATCAACAGTGAAATGCTGAAGTGATCAGATGTATACAGCTCACAGGCTAAAATTTATTCACATACATATTTGGTGAATACTTACAAATAAAAAAAAAATCATGTAAATCACGGTCAATTCACAAACAGTAAAAGTGACTAAGTATGGCTGATATTTTGGGCCAAAAGCTCACTTGGTGTAAATCAGCATAGCTCTGTTGAAGCCTGTGGAGCTACACTGCTTTACACCAACTGAAAATCTGGTCCTTTATTCACAATGAACAATTTAACCAGCCCTATTTGTATTAATACTTTTCCATGTCTGATGGTTCACAGGCTTGTTCTTGTGCCAGCGCGAGGTAGGCCATAGTTGATCCACACAGCTGGGTCACACTGAAATGTACTGGGGCTTTGTGCAGGCTCGAAGGTCCATGTGTGTAGCTCAGCTTTGTAGGATCAGAATTATTCTTAGGAAAGGTCTTCATTGAGCATCAGCTAATTTGATAAAGAGAAAAGACCACAAATATGTAAAGTAGGCTATAGAATTTGACCACGCTGTTTATTAAAATATATCAGCAAAAGTACTGATCCAACACTGTGTTTAATTTTACATGTCCTTGAATTTCTTGAGAATGGTGTAAAGTTGGTGATTTTCAGCTACACTGGCCTAAGCATCTTTATATTGGTGAAACTGCATCCAAGTGGGATGTGTATGCGTGTGTTGGGGTGAGGGACGGTGTACCATTTAAACTATGCCAATACACGGAAGTGATACAACTTGTGTGTAGTCAAGCCCAGAGTGATTATTTTGTGAAAAGCACATAAGTGGTCAAGCAGCAAAAATAAATAGTCTTTAACTCAGTAAGTAATCACTTGTAATAATTAAGTTCATGCTATCAGAGTGATTGCTTATTACAATGTTTCCTGCCATGACAATGCTCTCAGGTTAATCAGTTAGAGAGCGAGATGAGAAACAATAGACAGAAAGATTGAAAAGAAAAAACAGAATTGAAGTGGGAGATGGACATGTGATGCTGGTAGACCACATGCCAGCTCTTGCTAAGGTTGTAGATGTCAGCTGAGCACTGACAAATTCTTAGCTGGAAACCAGTCCAACTCACTTGTATGTTAGTATTGTTCAAGATAGGTGTTAGATTTCTAAAAATGTTTTTAGTGTTTAAACTCTATAAAATGCTTGTAGATTGCTGCATGCATTAATCTTATATAATATAATAATAGTAATAATGGTATAATAATCCCAACTATACATATAAAATGATGGGGTCTAAATTAGCTGTTACCACTCAAGAAGGAGATCTTGGAGTCATTGTGGATAATTCTCTGAAAACATCCACTCAATGTGCAGCGGCAGTCAAAAAAGCGAACAGACTGTTTGGAATCATTAAGAAAGGGATAGATAAGAAGACAGAAAATATATTGCCTCTATATAAATCTATGATATGCCCACATCTTGAATACTGTATGCAGATGTGGTCATCCCATCTCAAAAAAGATATATTGGAATTGGAAAAGGTTCAGAAAAGGGGCAAGAAAAATCATTAGGGGTATGGAATGGCTGCTGTATGAGGAGAGATTAATAAGACTGTGACTTTTGCACTCTGGAAAAGAGACAACTAAGAGGGGATATGATAGAGGTCTATAAAATCATGACTGGTGTGGAGAAAGTAAATAAGGAAGTGTTATTTACTCCACAAGAACTAGCAACCACCAAATGAAATTAATAGGCAGCATGTTTAAAACAAACAAAAGGAAGTATTTTTTCACACATTGCATAGTCAACTTGTGGAACTCCTTGCCAGAGGATGTTGTGAAGGCCAAGATTATAATAGGATTAAAAAAAAGAACTAGATAAATGAATGGATAGGTCCATCAATGGCTATTAGCTGGGATGGGCAGGGATGGTATCCCACAACTATAAGGTAGTATGTAAATTTTGCTTTATAACCGTAAAAATGCCTGCTCTGAACTTGTGAACCTAGGCAGGAGGAGTGGTTCCTCTGCCCACCAAGAAGCATTGTCAAAACTAAATGGGCCATTGTGGAACATCATGATACAAAGACTGAGTTAGTGGCCCTCTAACACCCAGGAAGGTGTTACATGCAAGAAGGCTCATCCCATCAGCATGAATGCTGGAAGAAGGAAATAAAGATTGCTGCCATGAACATTTTTCATCTCTTTGTCATTTGGATTGTCAGAGGGCTGAAGGTAGGAAACAAAAGCAGAAATCCCAAGAGTTACCCTGAGTTAGCCCTGACAGATTACTACAACTCTGTCACCTTTTGGAACCAGAGGCTGTAACTCATTAGTGTACATACGTTTGACTGCTTTAACCTGTAAATAACTCTCTCCTTTCTTTTTCCTAGTTAATAAATCCTGTGTTAGTTTACTATAGGATTGGATACAAACATGGTCTTTGGTGTGAGATCTGAGGTACAAATTGACCTGGGGTAAGTTGATTGGTCCCTTAGGCCTGGAAGTAACCTGAATCTTTTGTGATCTTTGGTGTGTGGCAACCAGCTATCACTCAGTCCAGTTTGCCTTGATAACAAGATAGACTGGAATGCCCAAGGCATTCTGAGACTCCATGATAAGACTGTCATTGTGCTTCAGCAGTTCACGTTTGTTACTGAGTTGGTGAAATATAATTATAGAACACACCATTTTGCAGCATTTGCCCTGCTTTTTGACAGTCTACCCTAAGGTTAGCATTCATGGGGTGAATCACTCCAGACAGCATGAGAGGAAGAAGAAAGGGAAAGCGAAAGAAATATGACGAGAATATACACAAATTTACCTCCCCTTCAATTTATTCTAGTTTCCACATTTTGTTATATTTCTCTGGGGAGGAAAGTGATTCTGAAAGGAGGAATAAAGATGAGTAATGGGACTTCTGACTTATCATGTCCCTGAGGGAAGAGACACCCTACATTTATTTTCCAATTCAACCTTTGTGCTATGGACCGAATATAAGTAGATTTTTAGAGGTATGTAATGAGTTCTCCACAGACCTTCTCAAAGCAATTGTTGACATATCCTGTAATCTGACTTAGGGCTTCTCCCTCAAGGTCTAGAGCTGTCTCAACCCTCATTGACAGTGGAAGCTGAGGGTTCTCAGCCCTTTGCATAAATAAAGCCTAATATATGAAGTGAAACAGAAAAAAGAAATGTGTGGTAATTCAGTCTGGACAAATTGATATCTTGTAAATTATCTCTGTCTTGGTCTTAGCAATTTGGAAGACCAAATCATAGGGGGCCTGATTTTCAGAAGTGCAGAGCATCACAGCTCCTGTTGAAGCTGATCGGCGCTGTAGGTACTTAGCGGATCTCAAAATCAGGCCTATTATAACAAAGTCCACTGCAATTAGCAGCATATTTGCTCTTTTGCTTCCTGTGGAACTTTGAATAGTGGGAATAATATACAGAAATATTGCACAAATAATACAACATAGTAAATAGTATGTTGATTTTTGAATGGCAGCGATTTGGACACCAGTTTCACATGTTCTTTCATAATACAAATGTTACTGAAATGAATTGAACACTTGCAAAATTGATTTCACTTGTGCTGTATATAAAAAAAAATGCTGGTAATGCAGTAATGCTGAACACAGCACAGAGCACGGAGGTGGGATTGCTGACCACCCCAAGACTCAAGGCTGCCTAAAATGATTATTGCACTTAACAACACTCCTCTATATCCCCTGCACTTGCAATTTCTCATTTGTATTTCTCCACTTCATTCAAACGTTACTATCATGGTTTCATTTTATTGATAGACTGCTGAATTGTTGCAGAACAGGTATTCTGCCATATCAGATATTGCTATTTATATCTATGGAGGCTTTGGCATTGGAAAGTTTCTACTTAAAGTGGGGCGGTAGTGAGAAAAATGTCTACAAAAATGACATCATAAGCTCAAAACGTATACTCTCTTGGTCTTTTCTCTTTTCTTCTAACATCCAGCTCTGGCAGCAAAACCTGGGATCTGCAAATCCAGGTGTGTTCCTTTAGCTTGTTAAGGAATCACCATGAATAAGAAAGTGCTGTTTCAATAGTCCTTTTTCTGACTTTGCCCTCATTCATGCAAGACATGTAAGCACATGCATAACTTTACTCATGTGAGTTGGTCTGCTGAGTTCAGTATATTCTTTGTGCTATGCCTTCAACGTGATATATTTAAAACTTTAAAGTGCAGTCATAGTGGGTAACAAAGAATATATTTCTAGATTAGAGATATCTTAAAAAAAAAAAAAGTTAACCTTAGTAAGGGGTCTGTTCGGTCATGGTTATCATGCTAAAGTCCCTATAATTATAATGGAAGTTGTGTGTGTGTATAGACTTGAGTCACAGAACTCACCCTTAAGCTAATACACTAATAACTCTACTCTAGTAAGTTACTTTGACTAATATCAAATGCCCTTACTATAATAAACCATGAAATACAGACTTTTCAAGCAAAGTTGAACACCAAATATTAAAAACAAAACAACAAAAACTCAAATGCAGCCGTAACAGAGAGATCATTTAAGGGTATTTTTTAAGATTAGTTTGCTGCTAAATCTTTCTAAATGAGTATATGCCCTCTGCTGACACATACCTGTATTACTAGGAATGAATAGATTGTTCAGACATACAATCTTGTAAGTACACAGTACTAGTGTATATTCAGTTTTTAGTTCAATTAAAAAAGTTTGCTGTGAGACTCACCTATGTATGTAATATGAATATCTCTTTTGCACATGATAAATTGATATATGTGGTTATATTTGTCTAGGCAATCAGAAAAATATAGCAAATGGTATTACTTGTGCTGGGTATCTATACACTTGTGGTTTGACTGGGTACTTGCTGAACATTTCATTCATTTTTGCTAACTTTAGTTTTCTTTCTTTCTTTTCTTTCTTTTTCTCCACAGAACAGACACAGCACAAGCAATAACTGTGTGAATTCCCCATATCCTCTTAATTTGCTTCAAGCCCTCAGATACCACAGGGAGGACTGACGTAAGAACCTGAAGAGAGAGAACAGTGACCTGGAGAGACTCTCAGTCCTTGACCTTTCTGCTGAGACTGTGAAACAGGGTACCAATTGTGATAGTAATTGTTACAAAGTAGACCTGAGAAAACCACTCATTTTTACAGGTAACCAAACAGCCACCTGATGACAAGTCCTCTCTAGTGCTAATAAAACCTAGGAGTTTGTTTTCAACCTACTTTAAACACTAATGAATTAGTTGATCACTCCTATCAACTAGTACACTAGTTGAACAGGTGGCCTTCCCTCCAAGCTATCCAGTCCCATTAAGCAATATTTTAATGTCTATATTTCTTTGTGTTATAAAACAATTTGCATTACAGAGACATGCTGTGAGTTAAAAGGATGCTGTATGCAGTGTTATTGTAGCCATGTTGGTCCCAGGATATTAGAGAGACAAGGTGGGGGAGGTAATATCTTTATTGGGCCAACTTCTGTTGGTGAGACAGACACTCTTTAGAGCTTTCACAGAGCTCTTCTCTTGTACAGAGATGCTGTCGATTTAAAAAAAAAAATCAAACTTTGATAGAGCAGCCTTTAACTAGTATGTCTGGAATTTTATTTAAAGTGCAGCTTTTAAAAGTTTTATAAAGGGTTCTCTGCTTCCTTGCTGATTTTTATAGGAGTCTTTTCAGCAAGGAAGAGTGGATGGGCTCAAGACCAACAACACCATTATTAAAAAAAACTGTGTGAAGACTCAAAAAACCATGAGGTTTGTTTTTAATACAGAAATGCCTCTACATATATGTACATTCACTATGTGACTTCTGCTATTGATAGATTTGATTTCCTTTGGAATTTTGTAAGGTAATTGAGAGAAAAACACAGGTCCAACCTGAATAATATGCTGTCCCTGAAAAGAGGGTAGGTAGAATAAAGAACAAGTTAGAAGGCTTCTCCTATCCCTTCTATCTTTAATGCATTTGGAGGAGTGGATTGGAGGCTGCCTTCCTAAGCTATTGAGAACATATACCCACCTTTCACCAATATGGCTAGAGCAGCCTCAGGGTACTGTCATATTCATTGTTGCTCCTGAATTTCTTTTTATCATTTACACCCTGTCAGAGAGATAGCAGTCACTTCCAGTTGTA
Source organism: Trachemys scripta elegans (assembly GCF_013100865.1). Classification (NCBI taxonomy): domain Eukaryota; kingdom Metazoa; phylum Chordata; order Testudines; family Emydidae; genus Trachemys; species Trachemys scripta. The sequence continues at coordinate 92,668,285 of NC_048303.1, read as the reverse complement.
GCCCTTGTAATGGCTATCCAGGCCCTTGTTACCTCCATGCTTTAATCTACTGCTACTTTAATCTGCTTTACTTTGGGCTACCACTGAAAACCACTCAGAAACCCCAGCTTTTGCAGAAAGCAGCTATGTGTCTCCTAATCAATGTGAACATGTAACACTTGAGCTTGTGTCTCTGTACTGGCTTCCTGTTCGTTTTCAGGTGTAATTCACATCATTGGTGATGGTTTTTAAAGACCTAGATGATCAGTTTAAGATAGGCTGGCAATCCTACAACCAAGCTGAGGATAAAATCTTCAGGTGAAATCCTGGAACTATCAAAGTCAGTGGCTAGGGTTTTAATCCATCATATTCTTCATGCAAGGAAAGATCAAAGCATCTAACTATGGGACTCAGAGGCATTTGAAACTAGATGGGAATGCCTCTCCTCTTTTTCCTCCCCCTTTTGGTTCAGAGCGGAGATGACTTTAAATTTGAAGAAGGAAGCTTGAGTTCCTCGTTCTCTATGCCAACAACTAGACCTACTATAATGTCCAACAGTGAGAGGGAAGCATTAATCATATAAGGGGGGGGGGGGTTGTTGGGGTTTTTTGTGTGTGTTTTATGGACATTAGAAATGAGTAAATAGCACATTTGCATGCATTTCCTTCTACACATGAGGATGTCAACAACTTGAAATCAAGTCTGGTTTTTGTTTTTAAAGAATTATGAGTATTTTGAGGTATTGTACCTGCTCTTGAGTTCCCCCTGCCAGTTTATGGTTTCACAATCACTCGTTCCTGAAAATATTTTTTTCTTTCCCTGTTTGCGTGTGAAAGCCAGACCAAGCATGACACTGACTGGACAGAAACTTTTGTCAAATAAATAAAGTAGGAAACTACTTTTTCCTCCAGTCTCTTTCAGTGAAAGTCATTCTAGGTGGCACTTCTATCCAAGTCAGTTTAAAAATAATTCAAATAGAAGTGGGTTTTGTTTTGTTTTTAGTTTTGTTTCCTTTTCTTTCACAGAAGAGATTCTTGCACATGAGCCCTCATATCTTTAAGTATGCTTATGCAGACCACAAAAGTCAAGGTGCTAAATAATTTGCATTCATTGTTGTTTTTCTGTAGCACTGAAACTAACATCAGCTAAAGCAGTTAATGTCAAAACAGGATAATGGTACTGATTAAAAAACACTGACACTGGCTAAATGAGATGAGAAAAACAAGATTGACAAATTTCCTGCCTAATTGAATAGATATAGTGGGTCAAATACTCCCTTTTCACATAAAAAGACCTGGAAGGGGAGGTCTGACCTAAAAAATTCCACTCCAAAACTGTCTAATCTATTAATGAAATTCACCCCTACAAAGAAGAACAAGGTCTAACTACACTGGAACTCTATTTTGAGTACTTAAGAGGTGACTAGGCATTGTGCTATCTCTGTACAGGGGTGAATTTCACCTTCGGTACTGTTGATGTGCTTGAAATTGAAGTAAATAATACTTGTGGTAGTAAACACTGAGATTAGCAGTAAGTGTTGGAAGAACAATGCCCTATAGCAGGGTCTAAGACTAAGTGATGCATGAACCTTTGTGAGGTCTTTCTGTTCAGTGTCTGGGCATTTCCCCAGAATCTCTAATACGTTTGTTGTATTTTTTGTAGATCTCAACTGTAATATTTTTTTCCCCCTAGCCTGGCTTGAGTTACTACCAGATCTCTCATTTCCATAAAGTCTGAGCTCTGTGTATTACTAGAATGAAGAAAATTGCTTTGGTGAATATATGTTGTTATTATATCTGTGTGCTCAGCCTGAACTTTTAATTTCGATATCATTGCCTTGGAGATGTTTGCTGTTTTGAGCTTTAGTTGTATTAACAATCAAGTTTAGTCTGTTGCTGGTTGCAGCCTGTTTTCTGCTGCACACTGCTAAGTCCATGAAGTATTGTGGAGGTAGGATTTAACTATAAAATGTTGGTATCAGTCCAATATGTACATCTGGCTTACTCAGTAAGTGTTCTTCTGCAGCAATAAAACAGTAGAAAGGGGGAGGGAAGTGGAATAAAGTAATAAAGTAAAGAGAAGCAATTAATGAGTAGACATAGACTCTGAAGAAAAATAAGCAAAACAAGCCCATTATCCCCACAACTTCTCACCCTACTGGAGATCAGCCTTCCGTGAGTATACTGGAAGGAAATCAAACTTCCATTACAGGCTGTAGTGTGTCTCAATCTTTTGTCATGTTCCCAACATTTTTATTAGGTATTTTTCCTGTATTTTTTTTTTGGAGGCTATTATTCATTCTATGATAATTAAATGCTAATGTTTCAGAAGGGCAATAAGGAACTGATGATATGTTTCAGTCAAAGGGTTTGTGCATTCTGAAGCTGTCATGGTTTTATTGTTTCTTTGTATGAAGCATTTGAAGAATAGGTGCATGTCTCAACGGATTGTCGTCAGTGAAGTTCTCTAGAGAGCTATGAGCTAGTTTGCATCATAGCCATTTCAGCTTTCCTGTTCAGGTTGAATGTTTGTAGGCGTAGCAGCAAAAGATAAAAACACACTAAGAATCCTGCAGGAAGCTCTGGTCAGATCTGAGTTTTAATGTAGTTCTTAGACTCCCCAAAGTTTAAGTCTATGGATTTATGACAAATATAAATTCCTTTGAGTAGGCAGATATGTTATGCTCATCAGTTCAGTGGGAAGCTTTAATCTTTAATACCTCTTTCTTAATGATTCTGTAATAAACTCAAGGGAACAGGTAGCTGTCCACCTGTGCATGCAAAGCTGTTTGCTCATAGTCATCTCAGTCTTTTTTTTTTTTTTTTTTTAAATCAGCTGCTGTAGACTGAATACAAATAACTGACACAAGTTAAAATCAAAGTATAGATTCAGAGGTCCAAATATTTAAACTTGGATGCCTAAAGTTAAATCCATGTTTGGGCACTGAAATAAATGGCATGATTTTCAGGAGTGCTGAGCGCCCATTCCTTAACTTGAAGCCAATTAAAGTTGTGCATGCTCAGTCTCTCTGAGAATTAGGCCATTTCTATTTAGCTGTCTAAAGATGTGTCTCATTTTAGACAGACAAGCTTGAAAATGTTGAGCAGTGATCTTAAAACCTATAATCTCAAGTGATAAAGTCTTCTCATTTGTAACCGTTAGCTTACAACAGTCTTTTGTATGAGACACTTTAATTCCTGTTTTTGTAGGTCAGAAAACAAGAGGTCAGGATGATATCCTGAGCAGAGCATGTTACAGATAATGCTCTTCCTGTAACAGTATTACTCTTCATATTCATTCTTCTCCCAAAAGGAAAAGGGTTCAGTTTGCCATTTGTTGGCCATCTATGTTGACAGAACACTGCAAATTAACTGGAAGAAAATCCTGTCAGTTGTATGCATTTTTATAATTGCTTTGGGTATTCCTGCAGTGACAATAAACAAGGTAAGCTGTAAAGAAGCTTTATTCTACAATATGTAATATAATTAATTGGATTACATTCTAGTTTATTTCCTGTTATATGGTAATATAGAAGTATTTGGAGAACTAACACCTCAAAATCTACAGGAGTATGGCAATTGAAAGACAAAACAACAGTAAAATGCTTTGTGTTAACAAGTCACCTTGCATGATGGTTCTTTCACTCGTATTGATTTTTGGTATTCTATTTTAGACTTGGTTGTAAGAGTCCATTAAAGTACTTCCCCTTGAAATGCTCTAGTATCTCAAGGTTGTTGCAATTTACTTGCTACATTTTCAAGGATACACAAAACACTGCTACAGACAAGTTTTTTTCTCAGAGAAAGTGAATTACAAGAGCTAAATCCAGATTCTAAGCATTTTTGGCAGCTGTTCTTGTTTGCCAGCAATCAAGAAGAAGAATTACATCTTTCTACTTTTTCCAGAGTTGTTTGTTAATGTTTTATAATTAATATACATTTAAAACATTTTAATTTGTAAAAATATTTACACTGTACTCCTATCAAATGTGTAGTTGCTAACTTAACTTTATTAAAAAAAGGCAGATTTATAACAAAACAAAAAAAAGCAATAATGCAGAATCAATCTGTCTCCACATATTCAAGACAAAAAGGACACAATGTTGTAACAAATCGGTCTGCTTTTGTATATATCTGCTAGTTTGGATTGAGGTCAGAAACATGTAACTCTTAGGCTCAATTCTAGTTGTATTGTATACTCCATCGAACATATGGCAAAATCAATTTCTATTAAGATCAAATACAAGTGAAAGTTTAGGAACACAGCCTTATTAGATGAAATGTTTATAAGTAAGGATTCTAAACTGGATTCTAAGTAATTATATTAAGTCCATGATGTAAAACACAAACTGTACCACAGATTCTAGATAGTTTGAACTAAAGCCTGGTAAATAAATTTTAGCAAATAATGTATCTGACAAACTTAACCTCCTTTTCAGTTTGCGAAATGCCTACAAGCAGCTTGTAATTTTCTTGAATTCATTATTTACCAAATAATTTAAACAAATGCTTCAAAGGGCTGTAGATTGTTGCTGAGCATTTCATTGTGACTACAGTATTTCATATTCAAAACTCAAGCTATCTTGGCCTATGTCTATACCAGCACTTTTGTCCGTCAGGGATGTGAAAAAGCCCCCCCGCCCTCCACTACCAACAAAAGTGCCGGTGTCGACAGAGCTATGTTGGTGGGAGTCGCTCTGCTGCTGACATAGCTACCACCGCTCATTGGGGGTGATTTAATTAGGCTGGCGAAAGAGCTCTCTCCCATTGGTACAGAGCAGCTACACAGGAAACCTTACAGCAGCGCTGCTGTAGTGGTATAGCTGTGCCGCCGTAAGGTCTGTAATATAGACATAGTCTTTATTGGACATATATAATTACATGTTATTGTTTCTGTTCCCTGACTGGATAAGCATAACTTTTAGTTTCAAGTTTCTGTTGCAAATCCTCACACTCATTCAAAATCCATTTTCAATTCATATTTTAATATTTACTTCAAATTTACTGCTTCAACAAATATTCTTGCTAGTAAATTTATTTGCTACAATATTTGCAGAAAGCTAACACATAAGGGGGTGAACACAACAAAACAAATGTAATTTTTATTAGAACAAACGTTAAAATATTTTAAAAGTTTTCATCCAGCTGTAGTCTCCACAACATACATGTATATAATTAAGTAGGACATGTAAATATATACAAGGATATACATTTTTAATAGTGCGTGGAAATGGATCACAAGACTGCTGGGAAGAGCATATCTATTTTTGTTCACATGAGGGTAGTAGTTAAACAGTCAATAAATGTACTAGAGCTGGGCCCTGATTCAATACTAAGATGCCACAATTATGTTAGTTTTACCCAGACAACTTTAAATGATATCACACTATGCATCTGCATATTTTGTGCCTATAGTGAAGCTGCCCCTTGATAAAGGAATGTGAAGTGAAAAATAACTTGTAGGGAAATATATTTCCCTACATTTGACTATTTCAAGCCCTCCTGTCTCCTCCCCTATCTCCTGCTTTCCATCTATGTCATTGTGGTCCTCTGACACCTCTCCAGTTCCTCTTGGTTCCTTGCTCATCTCCATTCCCTCCCCATGTATCTTCTGTATTCCCTCAGCAGCCTTCTTGCAGAGGCTCTGCCTGAAGGGGATAATAGCTAAATAATAATAATAATAATAATTAATAAAAACACAAACAAAAAAACTTTTGTTTCTTTACACCTGACTTAAGGACTTGGTAATGGTTTGTTCCAAAAGAAACACGAGTCATAGGCCTCTAATTTGGAGATAAAGTTACTGGAGATCACTAGCTCTGCTTAAGAGATTTTAGACAAATTGTTGAGAATAAATGCGCCACAGGAACCATCTTAATAACCATGTGCACCTGTAAGGTAGACTGTCAGCTAGAATACTTGCTCTCATTTCACATATCCTATTCACAACTGTTGTAATCACAAAATAAACATAACTAAATATTATACATGTGTTGACTAATATATGCTGGCTAGTATACATATATATTATGCTGATAATACTTCCTGCCATATATATTCCAAGCATATAAGTATACATATTAAGTATTAATATCAGTTTTATATAGGCCAAATTGGCCTGTACCGTTATTATAATCCTGTTTACTTATGCTAAGTATTCCATAACAACTTGCATTAGCTGGAGTAAAGTTTTGGCTTAAGTAGATAGGAAAACTGTCAGTATAAGGACATATAATAGTTTCTTCATAGCAACAGAAAGGGAGTTTCCCTCACAAACTTATTTATTCTAGTACAGGCTTAGGAGGTGTCTTCATGCCTCTTAGTACCTGGAATGCATGTGCTCAGAACAAAGATAAGGCTACATCATGACCTGGAATGCAAGGGTTCAGAACAAAAAATAAAGGGGTAGATCATGGTACCAGAAACAAACAAGGTAAAAAGTGGACTGAGTTCAGTTTCAGGTGAACTATATAGTACCTTTTACTGGTAAACAAGTAGGTTATAAAAAGATGGTTTTAGGGATGTAACTTTGCAACTTCCATATAAGATGAATGTAACATTGATGCTCTTTGAGACTGGTATCGTACAGAACCTTTCCCTGTACCATAATAATAAGCCTGACTGACATTGGCTACTTGATCTCTTGAGTATATTTCATTTAAAAAAAAAAAAAGAACCAAAGTATGGTCAAGCAATTGACTATACAGTTTAAATACATGCCATACAAAAAAATGTTGAGAGTATTACGTTTGAAAAATTACATACTTGAAATTCAGAAAAAGAATTTCTTGATCAGTGACAGTTGAGAAGCTAATGCTTTGCAGCACTTTGGATGGACACTTGGATCAATGCTCTGTTCGACATTGCAATATATGAAAGGCTCACTTTGCTAAACAAGGTGAATTGATCGTTCTGTGATCATTACTGCAATTTGATAACAAGTTGGGGACTCCTGTTGACTCATAAATCATATGTGCACTTGTGATGGATAAGAGTTGGAGACTGAAGATGTCTAAAGAGGATGTAGGGTTTTGTTCTATTAAGGATCTGTCTATCTGTGTTCTTATACCATGCCTCTCTCCAAGTGCTTAATGTAGTGAATTTGCTCAATCTTAATGGTAAAATCTGGACTCAACACCCAGCCTGAGTACGTGAGCTCTCTGTTGGAGAAGTCTGCCCAAATGATGGGGGTGTAACTCCATGGCAGCTACTACAGCCTTGACCCTTACATCTGCTGACTGCACCAACTCCGTAGCTCCATGCAGCTGTAATTCCACCACCCAGTCTCCCAGCTGACCCAGCACTAAGGCATAATTAAGCCCTTCATGACTACTACTACTATTGTTATTATTTCTTCATTTGCATTGTAATAGTACCTAGAGGGTCCACAAAGACAGGAGTGCCATTATGCCATACAAACACATAGTAAGACATAGATACATAGCAGTCCTTGCGCAGAAGAGATTACATTGTAAATAGACAAGAAACACAAAGGGTGCGAAAATGGGGAACTGAGTCACAGAGACACTGGTGGTTTTTCAAAAACACTTAGCATTTCCTTAGCTCCACTATCAAAGAAATCAACAGTAAAATTCCCATTGACTTCTAAATGCTCTTGAAAATTTATATCAACGAAGATGATTGCAAAGTACAGGAGGTAAAATGTACCATTTCCTTTTTCTTATTTCTGGATGTCTTAAAGTCTAATAATATTCCATTACTCCCTCTTCTAATAAGACAGCAGTTTTTAAAGTTAAAATTCAAAATGCCTTCAAAATGACAACAGGAAGGAATTTGACCTTTGATGTGTGATTATGTTATGTTCTTTGGAGGTTTTTTACACTATATTTTAAGTGTGCATTTGTCTTTCATCTTAACAAATGACTTGTAATATGAATGATAACTTTTATACAAATATTTAAAAAGAACAAACTCTTTTAAAAGAATCTCTGTAAAATCTGGAACTAAGGCAACTAGACTTAACAGGTGTAGGGACATGAATAATAATACAAGCGCTCTTTAAAGATTTTAAAATCTCTTTTCTGTAAAATATCTGGTATAAGCAAAGCATATGAAGGTATTGTATAGTATAAAGTTTTTACTGGCATTTTTAAAAATGGCCACATAATTTGTGGCTTTTGGGAGCATGCTTGTAATCACAAGGAGGCCTTACTACAATTAGTACGACAGACCATCACATATACTCTATATTGTCTGTGAGGACCCCAGTCCTCCACACTGTCAAGTTTGATGTGACTTCTAACATAATTTAAAAAGAAAAGACAGGAATTTGAGACTGTATGTTTTCAACATTTTCTAGTTCATTTGGTTTCCAAAATTTTATTTTTTATTAATAGCCAGGGCATAATATTGGAGTGGGTCTGGATGATAAACCAGAACTAACTATGTATTGCAGAACAGTTAATAACAATAGTGTGTTTGTATATATATTACTGTGACCTTATTAGCCTGTCAATGCCCCCTGGCAAAGGGCTCACTGTCCGTAACTACAACTGTTATCAGACCTGACACATTCCTCCTTTTGCACTATGATTGCTTATCTATTATTCTTATTAGATAGTCTTGACACTGTGGCAAACTCCACTACACATAACACAATCGTTGTCATAATAGTTATCCAAAAAGTATCTTGTAACGTATTGCATGAAAACAGGTGACACTCAGATAATTAATATTTTTGTGTGTTACATCGGGTTAGCATGTAAAAAGTTATGTAGGTGTGCTAGAACTATGTTACTAAAATATGTTTAGACCAAGCAATCCAAGTAGAGATGATAAACAATTTGTCCAAGACAAAGGAATGCTGTTTTGTCTGTTTCCCTGCGTCTCCAGTGTAAATTGAGCAAGGTGATAACAGAGACAGTGGAAGTTATATTTACATCTGAGTCAACAGGAAAAGCAATTGAGAGAAGGGCGAGGACTGGAACACAGCATGGTGTCAACTTCCTGGAGCACAAGCAGCACAGGAGAAAAGCTTTATCTGGGGATACACTCCAAAAGAATATATTTCAAAGGTTTACTGGACTACAAGAAGAAGGGGAGAGAAACCCTTAGTTATCCATCACTTAGTGGACAAAGGGAATTAGGATTCTTTGATTCTGTGAACAGTGGCTCTTGTGCCTGAAGGGCTGGAGATACACACCGCTTGATGGAAGTGAAAAAGGTGCTTAGGCAAAGATTATAGCTGGCTAACGTAAAGCTTTAGTCACTAGAAAGTGTTATTTTGTTTTATTTGTAATCCTTCCTGACTCTTTTTTTCTTGCTTAGTATCGCTTAAATTAATGTATCAGAGGGGGAACTGTGTTAGTCTGGATCTGTAAAAGGCGACCAAGAGTCCTGTGGCACGTTATAGACTAACAGACGTATTGGAGCATAAGCTTTCGTGGGTGAATAGTCTGCCATGCGTCTGACAAAGTGGGTATTCACCCACGAAAGCTTATGCTCCACTGGTCTATAAGGTGCCACAGGACTCTTTGTCGCTTACATTCATGTTATTAATAAATGTATGCTTAGTTATACTGTAGATCATCTCAGTGCTGTTATATTGAAGTGGGGTGTGCATCCTCAGTTGAGCCAACAGGCTGGTGTGGCAGTGGACTTAGTTATTTTCTGTGAGTGTCCAATGAGAGGGACTGGACATTTCAGAGAGATGCCTCTAGGTAACTTGGAACTGGGTGCATTGAACGTTACCTGCAAGGCAAAGTTTAGACTGTCGAGTCATAAGGAGTTTAGTGGTGAGGTAGACAGAGTGGGTGGTAGGGGAATTGTCACAGTTTAAGCTCCAGCAAAGATGTCTTTGCTGAGGCAGGGAGGTGACACAGTGATTTACGGTTTTGGGTTCCATGAGAAAAGCGACACAAGATCACAGGTATAGGAATTTAGGCTATTGGATTCAATGAGCCGTAGGTTTGAGCCAATTTGGCAATTCTAGTCGTGGATACTGATCAGCACCAGATGCTTCACAGGAAGATGCAAAAAACGCACACATGCAGATGTGGGATATAATCTGGACCTTCAGTGAAAATCTCATCCTAATCCTTATTATTTAAAATTAGTTTTAATCTTGAATTGTGAGGCTTCACAAATATTACTTTTTAGCTTCAAACTGCTGAATAAACATTAGTTATGGCATTCCCATTTCATCCCTTCCTTCTGACAAACATAGGCCCTTATCCTGCAAACACTGACACATAGCATGCATAACTTTAAACACATATGTCCATGTTTGCAGGTTAAGAGCTATAGGACCTGCAAAGAGTTACCTATGCACATATCCTTACTCCCTCAGGCAGACACCCAGAAGAGTGGGACACATTAGGTAAAATTTTGTCCATCAGGTGGTAGTGCTGCTGGGGCCTGAATGGCAGCTTTGTGCCAAGCTGGTGGGTCTTCTCCCCCTGCCCAGAGAGAATGGCAGCAGAAGAACTCGGCTTGCTACTACTGCCAGCTGGTGAGGGGTGGCGCTGCCTCTTAGGGGCTTCCCACATGCGCCAGGGAGGATGCTGAGGAGCTGGCTGTGGTGGTGCTGATTCTGGAGAGGGGGCAATTGGTGGCCTGGGGAATGGTACCAGACTTTTTTTTTTTAACTGTGTAGTCTGTGCAAGCCTCCCCCCAGGAGTCTGAATTCCACTGCTGTCTCCTAGTAATGGCGGAGGCAGCATGGGGTCAAGCTGGCTGTCCCAGATGTTTGACCGGAGCAAAGGGTCCAGCCTGGCTGTCAAGTGGCGCTAGCAAGGAGCAAAGGGGATGGTGCAGAAAAGTACCAGCAATTCAATTTTGTGGCTCAGGAATCGGGATAAGATTTGGTAAGGCTCATCCTCTGCCTGCCTTGACTCATCCAACTCCAAACCCTCCCCTTCTACTCTCCAGGGTGTCTCAATCGCCTCCCTCCGACCCTGATCCTATTTAGTAAATTTTGGAAAACATTCAGTAATTTTTTTAGATTTCACCCTCCCTGCTGCTTATGAACTCAAGTGGCTCCCTGCCACATGTAGTCCCATTGAAATTGGAGTATTTTGGGTATTTTAACTGAATTATGGATCTCTTAATTTGCCATATACCTGTATATAAAAGTAAACAGTTCTTTGCATTATTGGAAACTTTGCTTTAGGGATGGATGGGAAATTCTATGTATTAAAGAGAAACGAGCATTGGGAGGACAACTCATTTTAAGAGGTAGATCCTTCTGCTCACTGAAAGCAGGAAGCATATCCATCTGGCCAAGTTCCTTTTTATTGATTTTTATAAAAACTGCATTTAGTGAGTGTAATTTCTCAAAGGAGAAGAAAAGCTTAAGTCCTAAATATTTAATAGAATTCAGGGAGTATTGATATTAAATTCCATGAGCTTACTTTTTATAGTGGAAGCTCAGTGGGAATGTTTCAGATTTATCATTGTTTACAGGAGACCACAGAGAGGAGGATCCCTGAAAGTTTCTTGATGTAAAAGGGCCTGATTTTCAAAAGGTCAGGCATAAAAGTGCATGCAATTATGAGCCTAATATGCTCATGCACCTATTCTGATTGAATAAATAATTCAGGTAATTTGTACATAAAAATAGTCAGACTAAGTGGAAATCTGAATGCCCAAAACCTGCATTGCATAGGCATGTATAAATTAGATGCCCAATGGTATACTTTATTTTTTAAAATGGGGCACTTTGTATATAGAAACGCGCTTGATTTTCATGCTTGCTTGGGTTTATCATAGTATAAGTCTAAGATGCTTCCATTGTTTAAAACAAACAAAAATAAATGATCTTGCAATTCCTTCAGCTGAGGCATGACAGATTACTTGCAAGTAAAAATGCCCTTATGCATGTCCATTTATCATAATTATGATGGATTTATGAACATATTTGCAGATGTAATTATGAATGTGACTTTTTAAAAAATTGGACCCAATATAATTTGGAATAATTAAACTAGTATAATTAACTAGAGTGAAGAAGGAAGGGGAAAATGCTGCCTTATTTACATATCTAACAGGTTGTCTTCACTATAGTGTTAGCTCAAGGTATAAATTGAGTGTTAGCTCTAACCTGATTCCCATTCATGCACAAAAATCTTTTGGGTGAGTTAAGTGGTATATTAAGTGGGTTAAGTGGTATATTAAACTCTAGCTAGCTGGCCCATGGGGGTCTGAATTGAAGCTTGTTGAGAGCCACAGATACTAGATCTAGTAATATCATAGGTATGCAGCTACAGACTATAGCTGCGGTTAGCATAATTTATCAGATGCTAGTCTAATCACTTTGTGCTGCTAATCAAATCACTCTGTATAGCTTGAGTACAGTTTTGCAGCTCTCACTTGAGTGAGGCTAAATCAGAGTGGAGTGGCTCAAGTGTAAGTAATTGGAGCTACCTGTTGCTTTAAGGTGTAATGTTTACTTGCAGTATGCTACCCAGCCACTAGATGTCTTCTCTGCTGTACAGCATTTTAGACATGGTGTTGGTCCTGGTAAACAAAGAGTTAGTTAGAACTCAAGCTGTGTGGAACTCTTTGTCTTTAGTTCATAGTTTTCTTTAATAGTCTCCTGTTTGAGGAGTGTGGCTCTCTATAGCATGACAAGCAGTGCCAGGTCGTACTTTTCTCCGATTCCTCTCCCTTACTGTTAGCCATGTGTGTGTGTTGCAGAATGTTCCCTAACTTCCCCCACAACATAACACAAAGTGATTATTATTTGAATTCTGGTAATCCACAAAATGAGCTACATGCTGCCCACATCTCCGGGGGAAGGACAAGTCCCTGCTCAGATGGTAAGAGGGAAAGCAGGATGAGCACTGAAGGGAGGGAGGCGATGGGAATAGGTGCAGAATTTGCACATATGCTACCTGCATGCTGGGGTGGACGGACAGGCTCTGTGGGGACACAGCTCCGGTTTTAATTGGTCACAGGATCATTTTCCAATCCCAGCCTCCTGCTGCAAGCCCCAGAACACCATCCACCCCAACCCCCCAAGGAAGCGTTATTGAAAACTTCACATGGGCTCGCAACTGCTGCAGTGCGACAGACAGCAAGATGCCCTACGGGCAGAAAGGGGCGGATTGGTGGCGTGGCGAGCTCAGCAGGAAACGCTGAAAAGGGGGAAGCAGGGGAGAGGCTGAAGAGGTCCGGGGAACGGGGTTTTGAGAGAGGGTAATACAAGCGGTCTGGAGGGGAGAAGACCTGGGAGAGCATGGAAGGGATGTAGAAAACTAGGAAGAGGGGGCAGGGTAATATGGGGGGTATGGAGGCAGAAGTGGCTCAGGGGAGTGTGTGGGGGTAAGAACAGAGGAAGATGCTGGAAAGGGAGAGGAATCGCTGGGGCAAGCGCTCGCAGTGGGCAGGCTGGGGCAGTCCAGCGGGGCGCACACGCGGGAGACACCAGCGGTGCACAGGGGCTGGATGCAGCGGGTCCCCCCGGGGCTGGGCGAGGAGGGGTCCCGGTGCGCTGCTCGCGTGGTACGGGTGTGACACGCTGCCACCGGCCAGAGCCCGGGCCCGCAGGGCGAACACCCCAGGTGGGGGCCCAGCTCTGGACTCACGGAGCTGGGCTTGTCCCCCACGGCGTCTCCGGCCTTCCTCTCCGTGCCGGGCAGAGCAGCCCAGGCCCCGGAGCTCCTCCTCCGGCCCAGCCCTTCGGCGCCGGGGAAGCGGGGGTGCAGCCGGGCTGGGCGGGGAAGGGGCGGCCGGGCGGAGCCGCGTCATTTCGGGGACGGGGGCGGGGCGGGCTGTTTCCCCTCCAGGCCCCACGGCAGGAGCCGCTGCCAGTTGCGTAAAAGCAGCAGCCGGGGCGGGGAGCCGGGACACCATGCCGCCCTGACCGGTAGCGTCCTCAGCCCGCCGCACGCCGCCGAGGTGAGTGCCAGCCCCGCCGCCGCCCGAGCGCCCCCAAGCTCTGTGCAGCTCTCCGCCTGCTGACTTCCGCCCCCCAACTCCGGCAGCTCGCCCCCTACTGGCTTCCTCCTGTGCCCCCAACTGCTGGACACTTCACCCCCTCTTGGCTTCCCTCTTGTGCCCAGGGTTCCTTACCCCAGCCCTGCTGCCCTCTTCCCCAGCACTCCCTGCTGCTTAGCTACCGCTGAGCCTGTGTACCCCACACTGTTCACTCCCTGCTTCCTTTCCCTTTGCTCCCTACCCTCGGGTCCCTATTTTCTTTCCCTCTGATTTTTTTTCAAACTTAGATACAGTTTAAATGAACAAATCAGAATTTCATCTGCAGCACAAAATTGTGTTGTAGCCCTGTTGGTCACAGAAGTTTGTATGAAACAGCCTAAGTTAGGAGCGGAACTAAAACATCCTTCCGCACCCTTTTCTAGACTGCGTAAGAAGATTGTTTTAAGATAAGAAACTGTTACTTAAAAGGTGATAACTTATCTTGACACTTTTTTTTTATTAGGTTGAGTTATTGACAAATTTACTTGTAAGCAACTTTTTTTTCTTTTTTCTTTTTTTGCTTGTCTTAGGAAGAAAGTTACACTTGTATCCCCAAGTTTTACCTCTTGGCTGGTCATGCTTATCTTTGCTAAACTAAACCCTAGCTTTCCTTTATTCCAGTTTTAATAAGGAAATGGAAAGTTAATGTCTTGTGTTTTAAACTAATGTGGGAAGTCTCAAAAATTCGCATGCACTTAAATACTGTTTTGAGTTTGATGCTGTTGTGTATCAGAGTTAGAGTAGTAATAGCAACTGGTATTGTAGACTTCCCTGAAAGGAAATAAAAATGTTATAATTTGATGTAACATGTTACCTATTTAAATATGCTTTTGAAAAAGCTTATATTAAAAATAAGGGCCTGTCTTAAATTTGGGGGATAGGGAGAGAGCTAGGAAATTCACAACTTTAAATTCTAGTTAGATGTATTGTTCACTGTGTCCTAGGTATTGATGGAGTCCCTGAACAGAGTGTAATCTTTCCTACCCTCAAGTAAATTCTTCCACTGATGGTTATTGCATGTATAAATTCCCAGCACATGGTTAGAACTGACCTCAACACGTGCAGCAGTACACAAATGCAGTGAGTTCAGGATGAATTAGCTGCCTTAACTTTGAATTCCACAGGGTTTTTTTGTTTTTGTTTTGTTTAAACCAGATCGATAATGATTTATTGTAACTTTCTTATTTTAAGTGCATTTTTGTTCTAACAAAACCACTGAATGCATTAGAACCTCTTTAATAATCCACAGCACATTTGACAGGTGCTCTCACCTCTCAGCAGGTAATTGATGCTGTAGCAGGGTCTCACATTGTAAAAACAATCTAACCTTAACAAGTAAATTATCTAAATGTTGCTAGAAAGAGCTAGCATGTCTTCATATATAGAACTCTCATATGTAGATTGTGCTTTCAGAGTACTGGCATGAAAAGAACAAAGGTTAGTGTGGTGACAAAGCATCACACTTAGCCATTTGAGACATGTATGTAAAAAAACAAATTGTAATAGTTATGTGGTGCATATTTTTAATACATCCACAGATTGGGTGCCTTTTTTTAGGTGTAGCCTTAATTCTGTCTTTCCTGTGTTTCTAATATTAAAGTTCTTAACTGTAACTTTCTTGAAAGGTAATATGCATGAAATCACTGTGCCTGCAGCTTTTACATCATCTTAATTAACTTTTGTTGAGTTTAGAGTATACTATATGATCAAGTTTAAAATGTTTTCCCCAAGGGATAATTTATGAGCACAGGGATGTCCATGAAAGTATAATGGGAGTTGTACAGCTAAATCCTTGGAATTAAAGAATATGTTTTAGGTTCTCTGAAAAACTAGCTACACAATAGTTTTCATATTTAAATACCTTGAAGATTGTCTTGGTGCGTGTGAGGATATTACCCTGCAATATTACCCTCCCTTTAAAGTTGAGACAGTTTTATGTGCACCTAAAGGTAATAGAAGGTTGGTAAGTAACATAAACTAAAACAACAACAAAAAAACCCCAAAACCCTTATAATCAGGGCCGGCTCTAGGTTTGCCAGAATGCCGCCCAAGCAACAACAAAAAAAGAATGGCCGGAATGCTGCCCCAAGCACGTGCTTGCTTTGCTGGTGCCTAGAGACGGTCCTGCTTATAATGCTACGCTGAGGAAAGAGTAGATCTTTGATCTGCTAGACAACGATAGCCTTCCTTTTGAAGAAGCTTCAGTCAAGAAAGTTTCTTTGGTGCATGGTATAAATAGATTTGCACTGGCACATCTGAATTTACTGGTGTAGGATGACCTGTCGCTCATAAGAATTAGGACTGTACTGCAACAAGGAAAAAACAAGGTCCTGATCTGGCAGTATCTAGTTCTTTGAAAAAAGAAGAACAGGAGTACTTGTGGCACCTTAGAGACTAACAAATTTATTAGAGCATAAGCTTAGTCCACGAAAGCTTATGCTCTAATAAATTTGTTAGTCTCTAAGGTGCCACAAGTACTCCTGTTCTTCTTTTTTCA